>NC_141078.1:1115000-1370000 GCF_041138505.1 Cibotium barometz | reverse complement strand
TAGGATGATAGAAGTCATTAGGAGCGGGCGGTCATTCCAAATACAAATCTTTTTGAAAGTGTGCATGCTAGTTAGCTAGCTAGATACTTGGAAAGTGAAAGAAAAGGCAAAGACAAAGACAAAGATGCAAAGCCAAAGGGCAAAAGTGGAGTCAAGATTGAAGAAGTCAATGTGTCACATGCAGGTGACAGTGAGGATGAAGTCCTATTCATGTCTTCACTTGATGCCCATTCACTCCATGCAGGAGATGGTCATGATATGCACTTATGGATCATTGATTCAAGTGCCTCCTTTCATGTCATAGGTTGCAGAGACTTGTTTGTCAGATTTTGGCAATGAAGGAGTAGTTTATTTGGGTGACAACCATGCATGCCAGATTCTGGCAGAGGTGATGTGAGGCTTGTGTTTTCAGATGGCTCACAGCTTATGCTCCATGATGTCAGGCATGTGCCTGAGATCAAGAAGAACCTGCTTTCTATTGGACAGCTTGATGATGCTGGTTCTGTTACCACATTTGGTAGTGGAAAGTGGAAGATTAGTAAGGGCTCACTGGTTGTTGCCAGAGGCTCTAAGGTGGACACTCTTTACTTCATTCATGCTGGTGTTTGTCACCATGCGAATGTAAATGCAACCGAGCTGCCGGAAATCTCTATGTGGCATAGCACCTAACACGAGGCTTGGTGGGAAAGTGCCAGAGGAAGTATGGACAGGGAAGCCTCCGTCCTACAAGCACTTGAGAGTGTTTGGTTGCGTTGCGTACGTGCACATATGTAGGGAAATATGCACCAAACTTGATCCTAAGTCTCACAAATGCATATTCCTAGGATATGGTGACAGAGGTGAAATGGGGTATAGACTTTGGGATCCAGTGAATAGAAAGATTATACGCAGCAATGATGTCATTTTTGATGAAACATGCATGTATAAGGAGCCTGAAAGGCAACAAGAGTCTGGCAGAGTCATCTTTGATGATGATGGACATCATGGACAATAACCAAGGGCTGTAAATCAGCCATTACAGCAACAAAACCAGCCCTTAAATGGTGCTGAAAATGGTCCAAATGGACAGCCAGAGATGGCAGAAGATATCCCTATGGATATCCCACAGTTAGAGGAGATACTGGGCATGATCTTTCAACCTTATGGCATGGAACAAGAGCCACCAATAGGTGATATGCAGGCTGGACAGCAACCTACAAATGATGATCATTGGATACGGAGGTCCACAAGACCCTCCAGACCCCCTGAGACAGGTTTGTTCTAGGGGTTGACTACTTGATGCTCATTGACTGTGGGGAGCCCTCTTGTTATAAGGAGGCTTTACAGAGGGCAGACAAGGCTCTTTGGGAGCGTGCTATGAAGTCAGAGATGGATTCTTTGCACAAAAATGGAACATGGGAGTTGGTGCATTTGCCTACAGGCAAGAAGGTTTTGCCATGCAAGTGGGTTTACAGGCTCAAAGTTGCACCTGATGCAAAGCTAAGATACAAAGCCAGGTTAGTGGCTAAGGGCTTCAATCAGGAATATGGTGTGGACTTTGATGAGATCTTCTCTCTAGTGGTCAAAATGACCACACTTAGAGCTGTATTAGATTTGGTTGCTCATGATGATCTGGATTTGATTCAGATGGATGTGAAGACTGCTTTTCTTCACGGTGATCTCCATGAGGAGATATATATGCAACAGCCAGAGGGTTATGTAGTGAATGGAAAGGAGAAGCTTGTATGCAAGTTGAAAAAGAGTCTTTATGGGCTCAAACAAGCACCAAGGGAATGGTATCATAAATTTGATACATTCATGAAATCCCAGGATTTCAGGAGGAGTGACATAGATCACTGCTTATAAACCAAGAAAGCTTTGGATGGCAGTCTATTGATCCTCATCTTGTATTGATGATATGTTGATTGCTGGGAAATCTCGTAAAGAGATGGATGCCTTGAAGAAGACGCTGCATCAGACCTTTGATATGAAGGATTTGGGTGATGCAAATCACATTTTGGGTATGCGGATACTTCGGGACAGAAATCAGCATGTGTTGTATTTGTCTCAGAAGGAATACATTGGCAAAGTTTTGCAGAGGTTCAATATGGAGGGGGGGAAGAAGACTAGTACTCCTTTGCCTCCATATGTGAAACTCAGTGCTATGGATAGCCCACAGTTGGATAGGCTGATATGGCCAAGATTCCGTATGCTTCAGCTTGTGGTAGTCTCATGTATGCCATGGTTGCTACCAGGCCGGACATTGCATTTGCAATGGGAGTGGTTATTAGATACATGGCCAACCCTGGCAAGAAGCATTGGGAAGCAGTGAAAGGTGTCATGAGATACCTGAAGGGCACACAGGATATGTGCATCTGCTTTGGCAACAAATAGGATGCATTAGTGCATGGTTACCGGATTCGGATTATGCCGGTCATCCAGATAACCGGAAGTCTACTACCGGTTATGTGTTTACATTCACAGGAGGTGCTGTGTCATGGATATCCAAGATGCAGAAGTGCATTGCCTTATCTACTACAGAGGCTGAGTATATTGCAGCCATAGAGGCTTGCAAGGAGGCATTATGGCTATCTCGGTTAGTGGTTGATTTGGGTTATATAGGGGATATTCCATTGTTGCATTGTGACAGTCAGAGTGCCATCCAGTTGGCAAAGAACCCTGTCTTTCATGCAAAGATGAAGCATGTGGATGTGAAGTATCACTTCATCATAGAGGTGATAAAGGACAAGCTAATTCAGCTTGTCAAGATTTATACGGATGACAACTCAGCTGATCTGTTGACAAAGAGTTTGCGTCCAGAGCAGTTTGCTCATTGCAGACACTTGATGGGCATTGGGGATGAGGCCAATTTCAGCTTTGATATGGCCTTGTATATTATCATGTACATGCTGATTTTTTCTTTTCCTTCACTTAAGGACACATTGCCTTTAAGTGGGAGGTTGTTGGGGTAAAGGCATTATGCCCACCCTTATAGTGTGTACAAGCCCATAAGTTTTATAGTACATAGTACACTTAGTACATTAAAAGTAAGAGCACTATGTGTACTAGAGCAAATATACATGTGTGATAGGGGAGTCACACACTCATACTTTGTGAGTTGACTTATCCCCACATCTCTCTCTCTCTCTCTCTCTCTCTCTCTCTCTCTCTCTCTCTCTCTCTCTCTCTCTCTCTCTGTGTGTCTCCCACGTTAAACTCTAACTGTTTCAGCTGAGCTTCTTTAGCTCCTTTAGAATGTTTACGTTGAATGTAGACATGCCTGAAATGAGTGCTGCGATGTTTGCAAATGATTCAAGAATTGTTGCAGACACAGACATTTGGCATAAAAGAATTGGACATGTGAATGTGCAGAGAATGAAGTCTATGCAGACTAAAGGAATTGTGATAGGGCTGCCAAAGTTTAAAGTGGAAGGTATGTAGAGAATATGTGAAGCATGCCAATTTGGAAAGCAAACAAAGCATGTATTTCCACGTAACAGATATGTGAGCACAAATGCACTAGATGTTGTGCATTCAGATGTATGGGGTCCTACGAAGACCATGTCTATGGGAGGCTACAGGTATTATGTGACATTCATTGATGACCACACAAGGAAAGTGTGGGTATATTTCATGAAGGAGAAGAGTGAGGTGTTCACTCACTTTCAGAATTTCAGAGTTTTGGTTGAAAAGCAAACAGGGAAATATGTAAAGTGCCTAAGGTTAGATGGAGGGGGAGAGTACTTCTCCAATGAGTTCTCTGAATTTTTGAAGAAGAATGGTATTCGGAGACAGTTTACATGCAGATACACTCCACAACAAAATGGAGTTGCTGAGCAGAAAAACATGAACATTGCTAAGATTGCGCACGAGCATTGATGGAAGAGAAGAATATGCCGCATAGCTATTGGGCTGAGGTTGTTTCTATAGCAGTATACATCATGAACAGGACTCCAACTGTAGCCATACATGACGTAACTCCAGAGGAGAGGTTTACTGGCAGAAAACCTGATTTGTCTCATCTGAAAATTTTCGGATGCATTGCATATGTGCATGTGCCAAATGAGCTGAGAACTAAGCTGGATCCAAAAGCTAAAAAATGTGTGTTTATTGGATATTCCCTTGAGCAAAAGGAATACAGGTGTTATAACCCTGCTACACGTGAGTTGTGTGGTAGAAGATGAGGCAGATGACTCTGTGGACAGATGATAGATGCTACATATATAGCTTCTTAGTGAATGCCAAAATTGCCTCGCACACCCTCCTCTGCGCTCATCTTGCGCTGTCTTCTCATCATAGAACAAATTGTTACAGAAGCATCGAATCCATAAGTGAATGCCAGAAGTGCTTTGAAAACATGGTGTAAGCCTACATTCATTTCATTCTCTACAACTGTTGTTCTCAGAAAAGATCACCATGTGCATGTAGAATGGTCAATATGTATCAATAGGAAAATGTTGACAATAGTGCAATGGCCCAAAAAAATGCATCTTTTGCTATTAACAAATCTTTATTTTATGGACATGCTAAAATCTGGGTTGCATAGCATCAGCCGTGCAAGAGCCAAGGACTATCCACAGCATCACCTATGCGGGCAACTCGACATGAGAGACTACGCAACTGTGAAAGCCTAGAACCACAGAGCCAGCCATGGCCCTCTACCCAAATGTTCTAACGAAGATGATGAGCTTGTGAGCAAGGAAAAGATCAAAGCTTCTTATCACATCGTGATCCCCAAGTGTTATCATCACCTTGCTAACATGGGGGAACACACATGCTCGCCATGGGGTACACATGTACACATGAGTATGGAGTAGGAGAGATGGATCAACAACAAGATAAAAGATACAAGATAAACATACAAGCATAACAACATAACATCATAGTGTATTCCATATCCATGTATCACATATTGTGTGTCCAAGAATCATGTGTAAGAATAATGTACATACAATAGTCATGTCATGTCCAATTTGCATACAAGAGGGGCTTTATATAGCCATCCAACCATCTAACTCTTGCGATACCCATGTGACTGTTGGGCTACCCATGTGCTCCCATAACCTCCACAACAAGATGCTAGCTCCCCACTAGCCCTCTTGTAATGTAAGGTTCCTCCTAAGCCCAAAAAGATGTATAAGCTCTCATCTCAGTCCCTTATAATCATCCCCTATTTCAGAATGCAAGAAAACATTGTTTTTCCTTGTTTTGAGCTTAGAGAGAGAAAATATTCTAGAGAGAGATAATACAAGATTGAGATATTTTTGGATATAAATTTTCTCCTAATATCTTAGATAAATTCCCTTGAAACAGAAGTTCAAAAAGAATTTTCCAATGTGCATTAGAAATTAATTAAATATATGTATTAAAGACCTTAGCCTAAGGGATTTTTGACTAAGGTCCAAATAAGGTTCTAAAGGACCAATAGGATTAATCCAAGTGTTGGGATGACAAAAATACAAAGAATAAAATAAAATACCCCAAAAATGAGTAAATGCTCACATAAGATGAAGAGTTGACCAAGTACTGGGTTTATTAGTTAAAAATTAAGGTTTAGTAAAAAAATCAAATTTTGGCACCTCAATAAGGAGGGAGAGGGCTCATGAAGTAGGCACTTTTTTTCATCATTACCTTGCATTTTTAATTTAAAAAAATGAGATATTTTTCTCTCTCCTCTCTCCTCCTGCAAACTGGATCAAAAAGTGAGTCAAACTGGTCCAAATTGGATCAAACTGAAGCTGGAAGCCTCTAGAACCTAGTTGGCCTTGGTTAGTGGCCTACCTCACCTATAAATAGACCCTCATTCCTTTGTATTTTTATCTTTGAGTAATTACATGCCAGTATTATCTTCATTTTAGTGTAATTCTATTATCCCTTTATTTTAGTGTAATTCTATTATCCCTCTATTTTGCCTCTACTTTTGGAAGCTTTGGAGCTTCACAATTCTCCATCCTCTCCTAGAGATTACCCTCCCCAACTTGGTGGCCAAAGCTTGCTTTGCGGGCTTCACTTCTTTCTTTAAAGAATCAAGCCAAAATCAAAGGTAAGCCTTAATCTAATGGTTTTTCTATCTTCCTCAATGGTTATCTCCTTCCCAACCCCTCTAATGCTTGGGAAGCTTTCAATTAAATTGTTTTTTCTTGAAATCAAGCTTTCTAATGATTCATAATGTTTAAATGGTTTAATACTAATCTTTATGCTTAATTATAGTATTTTTATTAGTAAATCTCTCTTTGTGGAAAGATTAATCATCTTTATGGTTAGATCCTTGTTAGAAGGATGGTTCTTAATGATAAACTCATTATCCTAAACAAAACTCTAGGCTTGACAAGCTAGAGAAAAAGATTAGGTATTTTTATAAATTTAATCTAGTTAAAAATGATGATTAATTTCTTTAAGCTTGTTTATGATTAAGAAAAATCATATTAATTCATTTTAAGTTGAAAGAGGGTTATATTAACATTTTTGGAAATGAGGAATGGATATTTAAGAATAATTAAGAGATTTAATCATAATTATGCTTATAGTTATGTTATGTATGCATAAATAAATTTTAGTTTAAAAGAGTTCTTATCATATTTCAATCATGAATATTCATTTAAAGTTAGAAAATTGAACATTCTCAAAAGTTGCAGAGCGAAGCTATGGCAAAATTTTCCAGAAAAAAGATATATCTTATTCTTATGTATAAATTTAATAAAGCAAAAACAGGAATTCCCATCATATTCTAGGCATAGATATTTTTATGCTAAAAGAATGATTTTTGTCATATTTATGGAAAATAATTTTATAGTATTTATGCATAATCGTTTAAATAGAGAAAAGATTAATTTTTGTTCTATTTATTTTTACATGCATAAAATTTTAGATGCAAAAAGAGATTCTCCCACGATATTCTAGGTACAAACATTTTTAATATTAAAAGAGAAATTTTTGGCATATTTCAAATATGGACACTTTTGTTTATTTAAAAGAGGAATTTTCATCGTACTTTAATTAGAAAATGCATAAATTAAATTCAGTGTTAAAAGAGAAGGTTTCACCATAATTTCATGTAGAAAATTATGGTATATTAATGTTGAGGATCAAAATGGAGAAAAGATTATTTTAAGATATTTCTATGTGAATAAATCAATAAAATAATGTTTGCATATTCACAAATGGATTATTGGAAAAAGAGTTATCTTTATAAAATTCCATCATTCTCAAATAGAACTATTTATAATTATATTGTGACCAGGAAAGAATAAATTTTCATAATTTTTTTCCTTACGATTAGAAATCACCGTTAATTTATCAGATGAATAGAAGAAAAATCCTTAAGAATCAAAGCTAGGATTAAATCCGAGTAATTTATGGTTAGACCACGACCACGCGAGAATGGTGGGCTAGTAAGATGCTTGCCCATCTCTCAAATTAGAAATTAAGCGAAGCCTTGTGACCATTCCCATTTCTTCAGTACGAAGAATGGACTACCGACGACTGATTTAGAGAAGTTTTCCTTAAGACCCAAAATGGACGAAAAATAAGTTAGAAATTTGTTGTAAACTGATGGGTGGATTACCGAGATACGAGATTCGTGATTTTCATTAAGAAAGTCTGGATTTTGAGAAAAAGGGTCTTGTGGAATCAAACTTAACGGGATATTCTTACTTGCATAGAAACTATGTTTTTTGAAAAAGATTGTCTTACGCTAGAATGTAGGAGTAAGCATTTGGCTTATGGTTTAAACTAAGGAGAGTTACATTGCAACAGCTAGCGGGGAGTCGTCAAAGGATGTCGCTCTCGCACGGCAAAGCCTGCCCCACAAGGTCTTGACCAGCCTCGGTATGGTTAAAATGGTGTGCTTCCGATACAATGGGCGAGGGCCGACGAAGTGGTTCCTGAGTGAAGTGCTAGGACACCTAAGAAGCATCCTAGAGGGTTCTGACTAGGTGATGCACAGGCTCGCGGTTGCTAGGACACCCATGCGTATGTCGAGGAAGATATGGATGGGCTGATAAGGAATTATCTATGTGAACTGGAACTTGAGTTTGGATCTCGTTGGTTGACTAGCTGGTCTTCAACGAAGAGTCCGGATGATATTTTGATTGTAAAACAATGGACTGGATATTTTGGAGGATTATGATCGAAATACTATGGTTTCATTTCAATTATGCTTTAAAGACAGCTGAATCTGTAAAAGGAAATTTCATATTGGGTGCGTAAGTGGTGTGTCTAAATTGTATTTTGCATGAGTGCTGGCTAGGGGGCCTAGGAAATCTTTTCCCTGGTATCCGGGACAAAACTCAACCAAATTCTTATATAAAGGGATCCCACCAATACAGTGGTTGGTTGGCTAACCCATGGGCCGGTTGGGGTGGATCGGTGGATTCCTGGGATATGGTTAGATACATTCAAGTTACCTTAGTTAGAAATAAGTCCCAGGAAGATTCTTGTTCTATGGGAAAGAATCAGCGCGGCTATGCCTCTCTTAAGGGAAAAAAAAGGGTGATTTCTATGAACCAAGTGCAAGTCCTTCCCAAATCTGGGCATGTGACCTATGGGTTTGGTCGGAATAGAAAAGCTAGTTAAGGTCTTTAATAACAATGAAGCTGTCTCTACGGACGGCCCCGCAGGCACATCGGCCTGTACTCCTGCAACCACTGGGGAGGCTACGCTCACCCGTGCCGCAGGAGCTCGGATACCACGAGGAGTCAGAGTACTAGCCGAGGTAGCTGTCAGTGCAACTAACCGTGTGGAGATGCTCTGTAGCATCGTGACTAAGTCAGCCCTGGACTTTACCCATATTGTTCAGTTTTGCATTAAGATATTTAAAAAGTCCACTAGAGAGCTCCGTCTTTGTCAGGATGTCGACAGGGTCCAATAGGTCATAATCGTCGTCGTCATATTCCAAGAGGTCCTCCTCAATCCCCTCGGCGACGTCGATGTTCATGTCATCTGGCTCATCAGCTAGAAAGGGGTCATCTGCTCTACTGCGACCGCTGTGGGCTCGCTGGGTCCCCCTAAGGTGGGTCAATAGACGAGGAGGGCATTGGCGGATCATGCGTGATCGATGAGCGCACTCCAGACGGACAACGGTCGAGTGTATACGGCCTGACAATTCGGTCGGGGTCAAACCCGCGACCGAGGACAAGAGACCTGAAAACCCTAGAGAAGTAGAAGGCGGTGGTGGGGACACACTACGCCTAGCAGACATCTTTAATTCTTGCACAAAGAAAAATGTGAGAACTCAAAAATTACAAAAATGCTAATAAAATGAGCAGTGGTGGAGAGAGAATAGTCACCCCCCTACGAGACTGTCGTCGTCTGCCGATTTGTGTTGCGCTACGAGCCTCTACAAGCGTCACTACTCCAGGATGCTCCGATCCGAGAGAAAGGTGCCTGAAACTCATAAAAAAAATAATCTCGTGGGAACCTGTGCCTGAAACACCCTGGATTATCCCTCGTCGGGATTATCCCTCCACTGCCGAGAGAGAGGTGTCCGTTTGATTTACAAAAAAAAAACAAAAAAAAATTGTCACTGAACAGCGTTTGTTGGATAAAATAAAAAAATTAATGGCCGCCTGTGGGCTGGCCACCGGCAACGCCAGGCAGGCCGCCCGTTGTGGCCAAGCTGCCACTAGGCTAGGCCGACCGCCCGTCAGGGCTGGCCGCCGACTGCGCCGGTCGTGGGGCTGGCTGCCTAGGGCTGGTCTTCCCCCCCACACACAATGGACAGCAAAGTCGACTTCAGCTCTCTACACCAGACGGTCCTAGGGCTCTAGTCTTCGCACCCGGTAAGAAGTTTGCATAGGTCGTCCATTCCCAGCCCAAAGCCGATCGTGGCTGGCCGCCTGGGGCTGGTCTTCACTCCCACACACAATGGACAGCAAAGTCCACTTCAGCCTCCAGACAGCACCGCCTCTCTCTCTTCATAGTCGACTTCTCTCTCTACACCAAACGAAAAGCTCCAGCAGCCTCTCTCTCTTCACAGCGAACTTCTCTCTCTACACTAGATGAAAAACGCTTCTTTCGTAGACAAGCTCCAAAGCAAAAAAAAAAAACGACATTGCTTACCTGCAATGGAGCGCTTTGGGGTGTGCAACAGAGAGAGAGAGAGAGAGAGAGAGAGAGAGGAGAGAGAATTCTTCCTTCGAGTTCTGGTCGCCTCCCTCCACACAATCGATTGTGATAAGGATAAGATTTTTTTGAATGGTTGAAAACCATTGAGTGGGCTCCGGTCCCCGGTCACGCACAGACCCTGACCCAATCAAAAATAACGCTCTAATACCAATGTTAGATTATCGTAACACCACTACGGGCGTTACCACAGGAGGGGATGCCAGCCATAGAGGAAGAATGAGGATTGCCCCTCATCCCCCAGGCTATATAGTGTGTGGCCTGCCATCCACACTAGCCTGGCCGCCCATGACTCCGCATGGGTGTCCTCTCCCACTGAACCCCGGATGGCCCTCGGCGCTCCGACTGAGGCGTTAACGCTAAAGCCCCGTCTAGCCATCTGGTCTATCGTCAGTCACACAGGCATTACAGCCTATACGTGACACTCTCTCTCTCTCTCTCTCTCTCTCTCTCTCTCTCTCTCTCTCTCTCTCTCTCTCTCTCTCTCTCTATTTTTGTGAATAGCAAAATAGATTTACTCCAAAAATGATACATCCTTGTAAAATGAGAGAAACTGAAATAAGCATTACTCCATTGAAATTGTTCCAATAAAATGAAACCCCAAAACATTTTTGCATATCCCATACATCTCTTAAGTTAAATTAGGAACATGAGTTGTCCACTAAACCAATTCAGGGTAGGTTCATTCTCTGCATAGACATTCGGATACCTCCCTTTCTATCAAAATTGGTTGGTGAATAAACGTATTTTCATTTTGGCTCAATCCTGTGACTCTCATGTACACAAAGTACAAGTGCGTGCATGCCAAGTACGGTTTTGGTTGGTTGAACCTCCCCAAAAAATCTGGACATGAGCATGATGGATGCATTTTGATATGCACATCATAACTTCCCACATGAGACCCTTCTCCAAAAGTCTCAATGGTGAAAGCCTCATGTTTGGAAGATTGAAACACCTGCACTTGTGTAACCTGTGCATTTATGTCTAGTGCTTTCTTGATCCTTTTGTCTGAAATGCCTATTCTGCATTTTGTGCGACGACCATCTCATGACATATCATTTTTTAATGTGTTTGTCTCTCCTCTAAGAATTTTTGGTTGACTTGAGCTCAATGGAGTTTGTTTCTCCCTTCCCAATGGCTTACTCTGGAAGTTATACCCTGCAACAACAAGCACCAATGCATTTACCTCCTCAACTGTCAGATTTGTGCCTTCAGCCACCACTGGCCATATAGCAGGCACATTGTGTGGGAGATGGTCAATGTTCTTATCCACATCCCATGTATGCATGATGTCATTATTGCAAAACCACATCATTTGACTAGTTTTCCCAGCAGCATGGGACCTTGTTGAAAAAAAAGATGGTGCAGGTACTCCTTTTGCATATCCTACAATCATGCAACCACACTTACTACTACCTATATAACCCAAACACTTTACTCTGGTACCCTTTGGAGTTCTCCTAATTGCCCAAAATGTCTTGTGTATGGGTGCTTCCTTTATGATTTTGTCACTCGATTCATTTCTTGTGTCCACATATTCATCCGTGAAGGTTATTTTCCTGGCGACATCCTGCAAACTTCCTATCTCTCACATGAACGTTGTACTTAGGTCTGTGACTGGCATCATCATCCATATTAGAGCAACATTACATTGTTGTCTCTTGTGTTGGGCTGATTCCCGATCACCTACCAAAGGTGTTGGGGCCTTGTATATAGGTGTGCCGCATTACTCTTTACTGTCCTTACAACTTGTGCTGGGCTTGGAGTATGCACATTTGCCCTCTCAATGAGCTTTTCAAGACTTAGACCTGCTCTAATATGCTTGTTGTATGAATTTTGCTTTGCACTCTATAATAAAGCATTAGCCATGTCTGATACACATGCATTGTAGAGTGTTATTTTTTGTTTGAAGCCCTCCCCAGCTAACCAGCTTCCATGTTTAGACTCTGACAAGTTTGTTCATGGTGTACATGACTGATCACCACTCTTCTCCACCTATGCAATAGTTAGAAACATCAATAGTTAGAGACATATTAGAAACATCAATAAAGACACTGGTTTTAAAGACACTGGTTTTAAAGACAATGGTTCTTATACATATCGAAATCATTACATTTTTCCAATGTGCAATGCGCACTTCCCACCAGCTCAGCTAAAGATCCATGGCAGGTATATCTAAATCTTTTACATTTCCACTACGCCACCATTGTCGGATAAATCGCCTTTTTTGTTGACTCAGTTTGCCACTTCTCGCACATGCTCTTTTGCATGCCTTGGAAGGCCTTTATAACGTACTTTGTGGTATGTATATTTAGGCTTTGTGCTGCCCAACGAAATAAACATGAGCATTCCCGACCTTCCATTTCTTGTCCTTCATTGTAGACTTCTCTAATGGCATTCCAATTTGCCTGGGCTTCATCTGCCATGAAACCAAAGAAGTCTACCTTTTCAAATCCATGTGCCACCATGAAATTATTTATGCAAGTCTCCCAAAACAATACTTAGGAAGTCTTGTCCTCCTCTTTTATCTCGCAAGTTGCAATAGTTAGAAGCTCCTGCAAGCTACAACTAAAAGTCAATATGCTAAAAGAGGTAACTATTTTTTTTCAAAATAGCGACAAGACATTGTTACTACCTTCTTGTATTATAAACATGACAAGCCATTATTACCCAATCCATGATGCATCTAGTGTGGTCAAATTGGATCCAAGCTCTTCTTAAATCACCATTCCCTGAACGCCTCATTCTATTGACGAGTTCGACACTTGAGGCTGGCCCCTTAGTAGACATCTTGAAAATAAAACAACATTCAGTTTCCTTCCCTTGACCTAGAAATCGGCTCCTATAAAAGAAGTCATAATTACAATCCCTCTTCAAATGTAGCAAGTCATCATAGCCAAATGATGACTTAGGTGGTCCTTGACGTGCGTGAGCTACTGACCTTCAAAGCCTAAAAGAAAGTAAATGTTAATCATTTTGTATATATGGCCCTAACAAATGCTTCTCTAGTTTAACTCACCAATTTTTCTCAACTAGCGGGCCGAGTTCTTCTAGCACATTATTGAATTCCTTATCGCCAAGCTCATGTCCTTGATCTCCTTCTTGGACTAATGAAGTTAACACCAACTCCTTGGCAACACACATATGCACCTTCCTTGGACCAGCACATGCATCTACTGTAATTACTCTTTGAACCATTACTTTAGTCTTATCAAGCAATGCCTTTGATGTTCTTGCCTGGACACCATGTGAATGAGTTTCAGTGTGTATTAGAAGCCGTGTTAGGCTATCATCACTAGGGATGACATAATACACATAGCACGCACAAGAGATTCCTTGCAAGTTGCTGGCTTTTTGCAATAGTGACAATTGAGCTTTCCATCAAATTAATGGCTAGGACACCAACTGCACAAATTTTCTTTATGCACCCTTTGAAACTAATGTCATTAGGAAAGCCATTGTTCAAATACCAAGGGCATGCGGTATGCAAACAATGCATTTCACCAATGCAATGGCTTATTGTACACACCCCTGGAAAGTTGACATTTGATGTAGCTTCCTTTGTCCACATGTGGCCATCATATTTATGATCCA
Organism: Cibotium barometz; assembly: GCF_041138505.1. Lineage (NCBI taxonomy): Eukaryota > Viridiplantae > Streptophyta > Polypodiopsida > Cyatheales > Cibotiaceae > Cibotium > Cibotium barometz. Next base: position 1,356,305 of record NC_141078.1, on the reverse strand, counting down.
TACCATCCATGCCTGCTGCCTGCTTCTGCAGAACCCATGGTGGTAGGAAACTCAAATATTACATCCCCATCATAGAACCTAGGAAGCTCAGTCACCTTAAACACCCGTGGCATACGCCTCACCAACTTTGTCGAAGTGTTCTCTTTCCTCATGTTCAATAAGAAATCTATAGTGCTTTTTGATTTCAAGGGTGAAAGTACTTCATGGTTGGGTAGCTGGGTGTATAGAGGCACTACATCTAATACATTGTCTTCTATAGCACACTATCATCAGAATTTGTTGAACTTTCAATATTCACATAATTAGAGGTACCAATTGATGTATTGGCTTTTAAGCTTACACATACCTCATATGTAAGAGATATCAGGTCATCAAGGAGGTAGAGATTTGACGTGGCATCTGAGTGCCACATCATATTGTTGACCTTCAGCAGTATGACATGGCAGTATATGTGTATTTGCACTACACTGACCTCCTGAATGAGTCACTCCGCCTAAAAGGAAGGCGTGCTACTCAATTTGGTGGGATAGATAATCAACCACTACAGGGTACAACTGAGTGATCCGTTGTGACTGCAAGGTATAGAATAAACACTACTTGTTTTTTATTGGTAATGATTCAATATAATGTAAGACATTGATCTTAAGTTTTTCTTTATTTTGGCAAGTGGCTCCTTGGTAATTTCACAATGGAAGGGGAATTAGTACTTGATTTCTTTGCAGGGACTGGTGTCATGGCTAAGGCATGCAAGAAGCTTCTCTGACATTGTATAAGCATAGAAAATGATTGGTTGTGCTATAATCAGGAGTTGGCTCCTTTTCAAGATGTGCCCATAGACCTAGGTTCCACTTGGTTTCAAGGTTTACAAAGAATCCAAGAAAATTATTCAAGCAAGCATGCAACCTCAAATTTTGTTGGAGGAACCTTGGGTGGACAACCCTAATGGTTGCCAGGGCATGCTTCATATGTACCACGTGGTGTTGCTTCTACATCTCAGCAACTTTCTTACTATCCACCACCACCAGGAGTACAAATGATGCCATACACTTATGGTATACCACAGCCTAGCATAACCAACCCATATCAGTATCTGCATTGGGGGGGGCCTCCATGACCCAACATAAACCAGCAAGATCATACAACTTCAAGTAGTGCTGGTGCTGCACATGGAATATGAGTCATAGAGATGACCATGTCATTGGTTTCCAAAAAAATGTATTGTTGTTTTCCATGGATTTTGTATTCACATCTCATGTATGGAAGTGACATTCATCAATATCTTGCAAAAGTTTGAAATGTGTCAATATATATATATATATATATATATATATATATATATAGAGAGAGAGAGAGAGAGAGAGAAATGTTATATATGTTACATGTGAAATATGTTACAAATGTGTGAAATGTGTTAGTGTGTAAATGCGTCAATAGAGAGAGAGAGAGAGAGAGAGAGAGAGAGTAGGGAACAAGATATGGCTCTAGAAGATAGTGCCCATGTGTTACAATTTCAACCGCTCGCCAGCTTTGCAAGACTGCTTGCCCGTAATTGCTTGCCAAAAAAAAGCACCCACTTCCAAGCTCTCTATGTTCTTGCTATTTTCTGTGTATTTCTTCTGAAAATTAGGGTTTTTTAAAACCCAACACTGGTATCAGAGCTGCAGGCTGATTCTACCCAAATTTTTCATACCCGACCATACATCCTCACATTGTCACAAACCTATTCGTATATCCTCGTGCAACACCGTACAAACGTTGTACTTATAATCTGTACTATTCGTACCATCAGTCTGATTGCATATGTACATGCAACACCTACGAATTTCAAAATTTAGGGCTTTCTGCAATTACAACACAAAGTGTACTGTCAATTCTACTTGCATTTGCACATGCAACACCTGCAAATTTTAAAATTTGGGGCTTTCTGCAATTACAACATAAATTGGGGCATTCAACCTTTGAGGTAACAAAATTTCTTGTCAATTCTACTTTTACCTGTCAATTTATCTCCCTATAGGACTTCTGTATAGTTGATTGCTATAAGGTAGTTTACAGTGTGTTGCATTTCCCAAGGAGAAGTTGACAAAAAACATTTCAGAAACTGTGTGCATTGTTGCCCGTGCATTTGCAATCATAAAATGTTGGAGATCTATTTGGTGTATTACCATAAGAAGATAAGCATGATGGGAGTAATTTCTCCCTATGGATTAGGGAGCCATTGAGCCTCTTCTATGAGGTGGCCTTTATAGATGTGGCCTTTATAGTTCACCAAATATTTGTGATAAACATGACCTCTTTATGTTTTTGTCTACTCATGGTCTAAAATTACTTCAGGCTCTACTATCTGAGAGCCTTCTTCTAGTGAAGGGGGATTATCATAAACTAGGAGTGCTGAAAGAGTATCTCTAATGGTTATAAAAGACTAATGTGAAAGGACTTATGAATATGCCAGTGTGATGGAATTTCCAAATGGAAAGTATTAGCATTAATCTTGGTGAGAATCATAAATGGTTTGTAGAATGTCATGTTTGTGTGTGAAATTTGTTTTATACACATCCGGGAACCATGTATATAAGTGAAAATCTCTCATAATACGAGGAACTCTCCATTGTGCAATAATAGAGTCTTGCTCTTGCTAATCTCTTTCTAATCCATGCTAGTGAGTGTATGTGAGTGAAGTGAGGTGAGAGGAGGGATGAGTACACGTAGTGCAACACGACGGTTTGACAACGCTCATGGAGGCGCGATGAAATTGCTTCTCAAGGAGTTGTGGAGCTTGGAGACCTCAAGGTTACGAGCTCGGCCATCGAAAAGATCCAACGACAGTTGCGGTTTGCCAAGTAATCTTCTTGTTGGATGTGTTTCACAAGGGTTTGGGCGAGCCATAACATTTCTAGCGCCGGTGCCAGTGCCGGTGCCGGTGCCGAGGAGCCATCCCTTGGCTTTTTCCACTGTTTACTCTCTAATCTATGCAAACCCATTGCCCATTGTCTTGATTAGTGGTTTTCGACAAAAAAGATGTTAATATGGAGATTTATGTGTGATTTTGTGAGAAAATAGCTCTCTTTTTTATCTTTTGAAAGAATGATTTTTTGGTTTAATGTGTGGTTTTGTTAGTTTTAATCTATTTTTTAGTGTTTTATTAAGTGTGCACATAGAGAGTGTTAGGTTCAACTTGCATCCATTGCATCAAACAATGCAATGGATCGTAATTTTGTGATTTTTAGCTCTCTTTAGAGTTAAACATGGAGCTAAAATCATTAATTTTTACTTGCTTTATGTGTTTTTTGTTTTATTTATATGCATTAGGGTGTTAGCAAGTATTTATATGCATTAGGGTGTTAGCAAGTATTAGGGGTAGCTTAATAATCATTTAAAAATTTTCACCAAAACTTTTAAAAACTCTTGAAATTGACTAATGTGCCTTAATTGACTGGTTTTTTATCATTAAGGGTTGATTAATCCAATTCAAGAGGCAAAAAAACTAGAAAATGTGTTTTTTGGAGTCAAAATCAATCATGTAGAGTATCAAAATTAATGTTTTTGGGTGTTTTGGGAGCATCTAGATACATCAAAACATCTAATTGAATTAATTTCTTCACCAATTAGAGAATTTTTCTCCTTTTGACCTAAATTACATAAAGAAAAGAGCTAAAATTAAGGACTTAATTAATCTTTAATTATTTGTTAATTTACACTTTAGGTCAAGCACAAAGCTTAACAGATCTATCTAATGATGTGCTTAATGGTGTGAATTAATCGATGATTAAGGATTAATCAAGGACTCTTAATTAATCCAAAAGAGAAAAAGATTAGTGTAAGAGTTAATCTTTGATTAATTCTTATTCATATTTTTACACAACTCATTAGTGGCTAATGAGCCTTTAATGTAAAGATGCCAAAAATGAGTTGTTAATTTATCCATTTTGGAGGTCATTTATGACAAGTGTAAGGGGGTGTCATAAAAGTGCTGACTTTTTTTATTCCCACTTACATTTTATTCCCACTTACATTTTTGAGAAAATGCCCATATCTTCCCCAATTTAAAATTCAAAAAATATTCCCTCAACACAAGAAAACTTGAATTTCCCTCTAGACTTCCCAAAAAAAAAAATCGCGTGTGAGATCCAATTCACAGCATGAGATCCTCAGCATGTCACGGCGTGAAAAGGTCCCATCCCTGGAAAAAAATTCACACCGGAGATCCATTTCATGGCGTGAGATCCTCTGCATTTCATGGCATGAAAAGGTCCCGTCCTTGAAAAAAAAATCCGTGAAATCCATTTCACAGCATGAAAAGGTCCCTGCATTTCATGACATTGAAAAGGGTCTGTGGGAAAATAAATCAGTGGAATCCATTTCATGGTATAAAAAGATCCCTGCATTTCACGACGTGAAAAGGGTTCGTGGGAAAAAAAAGTAGTGAAATCCATTTCACGCATGAGATCCATTTTACGGCGTGAAAAGATCCCTGCATTTTATGACGTGAAAAGGGTCCGTGGAAAAAGAAAACCACGAAATCCATTACATGCATGAGATCCATTTCACGGCATAAAAAGGTCCCTACATTTCACAACGTGAAAAGGGTCCGTGGAAAAAGAAAACCACGAAATCCATTACATGCATGAGATCCATTTCACGGCATAAAAAGGTCCCTACATTTCACGGCATAAAAAGGTCCATTGGGGGGGGGGGAGGAGAGAGAGAGAGAGAGAGAGAGTAAAAAACAACCATGTTTGGAGGCCCGTATCTCCTAAACTGTGTGTCCATTGAATGTGTTCTAGTGTTTATCGAAAAACTTGCATATCGAGCTCTTCAAAATTGGTCTTGAGCATCCGAGTGCAAAATCCATCATTTTGGCTTTCGACCAGCAGGCTCAAAATTCGACCCAAAAATCGAGGCAAAAACGGGCTTAGCACAAAATCGTCCAAAATAGCCCGAGAAAGATAGCGCACCATATTCGGGCTACTTTTTGAGTGTCTAAACGACAAAGTCAGAGATACAAAGTTGTAGTACTCCAAAAATACTGCAACTCTCTCATATAGTGTTTTTTCAAATTCCTTTGGGAACATACTCAAAAACGAGCTACGAAAAAGGAAAAATCTTTCTGAAAAAAAAAAACATCTTAAGACAGTGATGGAAAATAGGTTTTGAGACCTCCTCTTCCATTTAGGATGCTACTGCATGCACTTTTTTTGAAAAAGTTCATCCTCTACACATCCTTGCTTCAAAGCCTTGAACCAAATATCAGAGAGAGGATGAGCTCCCTCAAAACCAAACATCCTTAATGCCTCTCAAAGTGATGGACGAAATGCCTTGTGTTCTCATTGCCATCACTGCATCCATCCCCAATGTGCATACCCTAGGCCTATCTTTCTGTACTACATACATTGAAAAACCTTTGGTTGTCACACGACACATCTCAATGTCCTAATTCTTCTACAGTTACATCAATACTACAACCGTCCTTGCCTCAAATTTCCTTGCCTCAAATAGAAACAATCCAAAGGGTCGAAACTGCTCAAGAAACAGTTCGACGAACACTACAGTGTTTCTATTGTCATGGAACGCACAAAGTGGCAGACTGCATGGTTTGGAATATCTCCATGTCCACAGTCACACTGACACTTTGCAACCAATATGTGAACGATGTGGTATCAATCACATATTCCAAGATTTTCCAAGGTGAGTTGCTTCAATGCAACCTGTCTCGCAGAATACAACTCTTAACATCTTGAGTGTGCAAAACGGGCAATTGTCCATGGTACCCTTGAATTTGCTTACACGCTTGCAAGCCAAGGCATGAGACACGCTTGCAAGCCAAGGCATGAGACACAGTCAAAAAGGTTACAAAAGAACATGCTTAGAAATGGATTGAACAACTTGTTTTAAAACACAAACCAAAAGAGGATACAAAACCTTCTAAACCCAAAAAAAAAAGAGCCAACAAACTGTCGAAAACAAGGTTGAAATAAAGGACAAAAGAAAGGAGCATGTGAAGGACCTAACCCCAAAAGAGCCAAAAGCTACACATGATGTGAATACATCCACCTCAAAGGCTACCCTTGAAACCACTAAACCCATAGGTGCAACATAAGTTCTTTCTTGTTGCATGGGCAAACATAAAGAAAACCTGATGATCCAAGGAAATTCAGAAGATGAAACAAGTTCTAATACGTCACTTAGCGAGGATAAAACAAGTTCTAACTTGTCACTCAGTGCACCTCACAATCCAATCGAGAAACTAGAACCTGCCCAAATTTCTAATCATGACCACATGACATATGAGGAACACAAAAAGCAAGCTCATGAGAGCATGCTTAGCATTGTGGAGTGTCAAACAGGATCACCGATGGTTGTGACTAAGCCTCATAATGTCAAACCTAAATAAGCAACCAAAATACAAAAACCGGAGGAGTATCGCTTTCCCTTTCAAGATTCCCTTTCAAGAGAGGAAGACATTCTTTCTACAGAAATGAACTCATCAAGCCAAGAAGAACCATCAGAGGAAGATTGCACGAATGATGCAGTTAAAAAAATACGTGAGGAATTCGATGAATCCCATATGAAATTTAAGCAGTCTCTCATATCCTCATTTAGAGGATTGCTCTTCTCTCGTGGTGGTGAGGCTAGCATAGCTTCACCTGTATAGGCTAACCATGATAAGTACCAAGATCTCAAGAGCTACATTAAATAGGAATGTAAGGATTTACAAGTTTCTAAACAGACCTCAGTTAAAGTGGTCAGTGGACCCACCACAATACCATTGTACACATTGGGCACTCTTGAAAAAGCTGAGAGCCAAAAAGAGGATGAAAGTGACTGGGAATATGAAACCAAAATAGAAACTGAAGCTGAAACAAAAACTGAAACTTCCATGGTTCCGCTTAAGGATTCTATCATGGTCTGGTTGGATTTCCTGTGGGAAATAAAGTTAAGCACAAATGCGCATTGATTACCTCTCAAGCAAGCCATAACCTTGTGACAATATATGCTTAGGTATCATTGGGCAAACCTGCAATCAACCCTAAAGAAAATTCTCTTGTGCGATAGGTGTTAATGGAGAAAACATTGAAGTTCTTGGTTGCTTCAGCTATGCTACTCAATCAATCGGTCAAATTGTGGAATTTGAATTCCATGCAACCCTAGATTCCCTTGAATATGATGTCATCCTTGGTGGAACTTGGGCATGTGACTCGTGGTATTCAATTCACAAATCCATGCAAACAATCACTTTGAACACTCCTACGGGCATTGTGACATTTCTCCTACTACAGGAGGAAGAGACCTTGGAGGATCTGGAACTTCCCAACATAGCTTACACTCAAGATTTCCCAAGGTTTATGGTTGGATTTGAACTTTACAATAAAATCAACACACTGCAAGCTTAGCTTTATCCAAGGCAAGAGCACAATCTCATGACTCTCAAGTTATGGGATTTGTTAGATCAAACAACACTCAATGCTCATCCAGAGAAAATTCCATTAACAAAAGACATGAACATGCCATGTTTGGGATACTTTGAACAAACAATGTATATAGAATCTAACCCCCTTGCATTTTTTTTGGTTGAGTATGTGTTGGAAGTAGATTTGATCTTGGGACATAAATGGACTATTACTACCCAAGCACCACCGTGCTTTTGCTAGCAATAGGGTCATCCATGATGGTCAACAACAAAAAGTTGGTGATACCATACTGCAAGGAAGAGGATCCAACCCTAAGGGATTTCTATGATGCTGAATGCAAAAAGCTAAAAGCCTCTTCCTTGGAAGCCCCTCTACATGAAAACATAACTTCTACATCAATGACCAACTCCGACACAGCATCCACCCCTTCAACTCCATCCTCACCAACAAAGTCCAATGCCAAAACCTCTCAATCAACAGAAATCCCCCAAGCACAACCATCTATCTCTAAAAAGGAACTCAAAGGAAAAGCCTCAACCTCGACAACTTATCATCGACCAACCTCACCAAGGGAGAAATCTTCATGCTCAAAAGCCTCAACATGAGCAGCCACTCCACAAGAGACTCCAGCCTCATTGTCAACAACGCCCATTAGTCTCAAAACCATAATCTCAGTGCCAACCAATGTGAAGGAGGGCCCCAAACCTTCCACTTTAGCTAAAAAGAAAACTCCACCATGACAACCAAAATCAAGGTATCTTAATGGTATCAAAATGTGGATGGAGAAGCAACTACTTATAGCTCAAGGCTACTACAAAGGCGCCAATCCAATTTGGGTGCCTCGATCATCAAAGCCTCTTCCTCAATGCAAAACTCAAAGGCCAAAGAAGAATAAAATTACTCCACAACATCATCCACCATAAGAGCCTATGTGAGTTCCTCAAAGAACTCCAGCCACTCAACAAGTGTGGGTACCAAAAAGATTACTGCAAGCTCAAGGGTACTACCAAGGTAATACCAAATCTTGGATTCCCAAGTGCATCAAGAAGTCACCAAAGCCTGCACAAAGAAAGAAACCTCAGCACCAAAAGCATCAGCCCACCAATTCATAATGTTCATCAAAGATGGGTGCCTGTGCACATGCTTCAAGAACAAGGATATTATGATGGAAATTCCATCATATGATTGCTAAGATCAAACAAAGTGAAGAAAGTCTCACCACGGACTTCAATTCCAAAAACTTCACCTAAAGTTTGACAAGAATGGAGGCCCAAGAAACACCAAGCAAGCCACTCAACCCGTCTCGTGCATTCAACACATACACAAGTGCTTGCTTGTTTAGTCCAACAATGGCAACCAACCAGAAGTTGTACCTACCGCCTCGACAACACTTGAGCCACGAATTCAAGAATCAATCCCCACGTCTACAAATGGAGACTTATGTATGCATCAAAAGGATAAACTCATAATGCTGCCATGGGCCCAAGAAGCAGCACCGCTAGGTCGCACTCCTTCGTGGACCCAAGAAGCAGCACCGCTAGGTCGCACGGAAGAGTATGTGGCCCCCGAGATCATCCTGGATAGCAGACACGAGTTTGCCGTTGATTGGTGGGCGCTTGGCGTTCTCCTATACGAGATGGCCTACGCCACTACGCCCTTCCGAGGTCTCACCACCAAAGAGACCTTTCACAACATTTTGCACAAAGAAGCTCGCTTCCCTAGTGGCACGACTAGCCCCCTCCATGATCTCATCAGCAAGTTGCTTGTAAAAGAACCTCACCGTCGGCTGGGCTATTGCTGCAGTGCGGCCGAGATCAAGGTCCACCCTTTCTTCACAGGACTTCAGTGGAATGTTCTTGAGGATGTGTTGAGGCCCCCCTTCATACCCGCCGAGCCCCGAGGTGGACTTTTTCGGCTTCAATCTGAAGGCGCATCTGGTGGAGATGGAGTGTGCTCGCGCCGAAGCAAGGGCAAAGAGGAAACTCGCACCAAAATAACTGAATTTCAATAAGCCATAAGAACTTGTTGCTCGCAAGGTGGTAACAAAAAAAAAAAAAGACAAACACACAAGAAAGTCACACAAATGGCCTACATAAAAATGTAGAATATCAAAAGAACCTCCCAACAATCTTCAAATAGCCAATACATTTTTGTTATAGCTTACTATTATTTTAGCTAAGTTAATGTAGACGTTGCTCCATGAGTACATATCCATACTCATGCACGAGAGGACATTTGCACTAGACAACTTTCTAGATACATATCTAGATGAATGGGAGGCCATGGTGGGCAAAAGTCTGGTCAATGGTACAATCCATCACCTAGAATTTTCCTTCAAAAACTACAAACCTCTCCAAACAAAACTAGAGTCTTCACCGCACATTGATCTCTAATCCTTAGTGAAGATGTCTATATTATCCTCACAAGTCGACATAATTCTTCAACAAGTAGCAGCTTCATAAGAGTCTATTTGACTCATTTCATGTAGTTCATGTATATCTAATTAATAGAACACTTAAATATTTATAAAAACATAAAAAGCACATGGGAATAAGCATGCAGGAATAGGTCCTACTCAACAATATTTGACAAGAATCCTGCCACAAAAAGGGACATCATCCAAGGCCAAATTTTTCAAGAGATGAAGGTCTTCAATGAATCAAATGAGGAACTGAGAATCACAATCTCATTTTTTCTGATGATTTTGTCTACATTCCTCCAGATCCTCCCTTCTCTTCTCCCCCATTATTAACATCTCTTAGTTTCCCAACTAACACAACTAACATGTAACTCTACTTATGATTGCCAAAAACAAAGTGAGCAAAAAATATAGCCAGAAAAAAATGCTCACAAAAATACAAAAATGCAATCACTAAATAAAAACCCCCACCCTGTTAGCAATTTTTGCTAATCTCTAACCTTTTCATTTACTAACTAGCCTTTCTCATTCCTTCTGGAGGAACAAGGACCATTGAATGTCACTCAACATTAAAAGCCATCAACAAACCTTGTCAATTCTCCCCACATAAAGGTCTTCATCACAGCGCGATCAACGAGAGGATGCAATTAGCATCAGGAAGGGAAAAATGTTAACCCATTTCTAGGGTTAACAAGACCTACTTCCATTGTCTTACATCAAGGAGTCAAGGTAGATACACCAAAAGGTCATACATTCAAGATATGAAGCAATGGTGTCCAAATCTACAACTTGGACCAAATCTACAACTTGGACAGGCGCCCATAATGGTCTGACGGAATACTTATGGCAATTTTTGCTTCAAAATCATGTGGTAGCAAGTTAGGATGAAGTCCCAAGTGATGTACTTCATGGATATATAATGAGAGTAGTCATTGTAATAGCATTAGGCCTCTTATGAGCCTAAAGTGCCCAACCGGCCACAGTTTAAATGAGTGTGAACACTTATGGCCATGTATATAAGTGAAAATCTCTCATAATACAAGGAACTCTCCCATTATGCAATACAGTCTTGCTCTTGCTAATCTTCTTGCTGATCTCTCTATAATCCATGCTAGTGAGTGTGTGTGAGTGAAGTAAGGTGAGAGGAGGGATGAGTACATGTAGTACAACGTGGCCAGTGGAATTGCTTCTCAAGGAGTTGTGAAGCTTGGACACCTCAAGGGTTACGAGCTCGGCCATCAAAAAGATCCCACGACAGTTACGGTTCACTAGGTAATCTTTTTATTGGATGTGTTTCGACGAGGATTTGGGCAAGCCATAACAATCATCAGGAGTCACATCAGGGATCCTAATAGATGCAGAATTTTACCTCTGTGCTTGCATGACAAACTCTCTTAGCCTAGGTAGATTAGTGGCGCAACAGATTAGTGTTAACTTATCTCATTGGGTGTAGTTGCATTAGTCGTATCTCCTCTAGGCTGACTAGGTGATACAAAACCACGCAAGTGCCGAGTCTTGACCGGACATCGACATGGCATCCTTGAAATCTCGCAGGTTGTTAAGGGCCAAATTTGAGCCCATTTGGGCTCGTATGGGCAATAGAGAGTGTGGTAGAAGATGAGGCAGATGACTCTGTGGACAGATGATAGATGCTACATATATAGCTTCTTAGTGAATGCCAAAATTGCCTCGCACACCCTCCTCTACGCTCATCTTGCACTGTCTTCTCATCATAGAACAAATTGTTACAAAAGCATCGAATCCATAAGTAAATGCCAGAAGTGCTTTCAAAACATGGTGTAAGCCTACACTCATTTCATTCTCTATAACTGTTGTTCTCAGAAAAGATCACCCTGTGCATGTAGAATGGTCAATCTGTATCAATAGGAAAATGTTGACAATAGTGCAATGGCCCAAAAAGATGCATCTTTTGCTATTAACAAATCTTTATTTTATGGACATGCTAAAATCTGGGTTGCACAGCATCAGCCGTGCAAGAGCCAAGGACTATCACACAGCATCGCCTATGTGGGCAACTCGACATGAGAGACTACGTAACTGTGAAAGCCTAGAACCACAGAGCCAGCCATGGCCCTCTAGCCAAATGTTCTAACGAAGATGATGAGCTTGTGAGCAAGGAAAAGATCAAAGCTTCTTATCACATCGTGATCCCCAAGTGTTATCATCACCTTGCTAACATGGGGGAACACACATGCTCGCCATGGGGTACACATGTACACATGAGTATGGAGTAGCAGAGATGGATCAACAACAAAATAAAAGATACAAGATAAACATACAAGCATAACAACATAACATCATAGTGTATTCCATATCCATGTATCACATATTGTGTGTACAAGAATCATGTGTAAGAGTAATGTACATACAATAGTCATGTCATGTCCAATTTGCATACAAGAGGGGCTTTATATAGCCATCCAACCATCTGACTCTTGCGATACCCATGTGACTCTTGCGATACCCATGTGACTGTTGGGCTACCCATGTGACTATTGGACTGCCATAATCTCCACAACAAGGTGCTAACTCCCCACTAGTCCTCTTGTAATGTAAGGTTCCTCCTCATCCCTAAAAGATGTATAAGCTCTCATCTCAGTCCCCTGTAATCATCCCCTATTTCAGAATGCAAGAAAACATTATTTTTCCTTGTTTTTAGACTAGAGAGAGAAAATATTCTAGAGAGATAATACAAGATTGAGATATTTTTGGATACAAATTTTCTCCTAATATCTAAGATGAATTCCCTTGAAATAGAAGTTCAAAAAGAATTTTCCAATGTGCATTAGAAATTAATTGAATATATGTATTAAAGACCTTAGCCTAAGGGTCCACATTTTCAAAACTTTTAAGGTTCTAAAGGGCCAATAGGATTAATCCAAGTGTTGGAATGACAAAAATACAAAGAATAAAATAAAATACCCCAAAAATCAGTAAATGCTCACATAAGATGAAGAGTTAACCAAGTACTGGGTTTATTAGTTAAAAATTAAGGTTTAGTAAAAAAATCAAATTTTGGCACCTCAATAAGGAGGGAGAGGGCTCATGAAGTAGGCACCTTTTTTTCATCATTACCTTACATTTTTAATTCAAAAAATGAGATATTTTTCTCTCTCCTCTCTCCTCCTACAAATTGGATCAAAAAGTGAGCCAAACTGGTCCAAATCTTGTCCAAATTGGGTCAAACTGAAGCTGGAATCCTCTAGAATCTAGTTGGACTTGGTTAGTGGCCTACCTCACCTATAAATAGACCCTCATTCCTTTGTATTTTAATCTTTGAGTAATTACATGCCAGTATTATCTTCATTTTAGTGTAATTCTATTATCCCTCTATTTTGCCTCTACTTTTGGAAGCTTTGGAGCTTCACAATTCTCCATCCTCTCCTGGAGATTACCCTCTCCAACTTGGTGGCCAAAGCTTGCTTTGTGGGCTTCACTTCTTTCTTTAAAGAATCAAGCCAAAATCAAAGGTAAGCCTTAATCCAATGGTTTTTCTATCTTTCTCAATGGTTATCTCCTTCCCAACCCCTCTAATGCTTGGGAAGCTTTCAATTAAATGGTTTTTTTTTGAAATCAAGCTTTCTAATGATTCATAATGTTTAAATGGTTTAATACTAATCTTTATGCTTAATTATAGTATTTTTATTAGTAAATCTCTCTTTTTGGAAAGATTAATCATCTTTATGGTTAGATCCTTATTAGAAGGATGGTTCTTATTGATAAAATCATTATCTTAAACAAAACTCTAGGCTTGACAAGCTAGAGAAAAAGATTAGGTATTTTTATGATTTTAATCTAGTTAAAAATGATGATTAATTTCTTTAAGCTTGTTTATGATTAAGAAAAATCATATTAATTTATTTTAAGTTGAAAGAGGGTTATACTAACATTTTTGGAAATGAGGAATGAATATTTAAGAATAATCAAGAGATTTAATTATAATTATGTTATGTATGCATAAATAAATTTTAGTTTAAAAGAGGAGTTCTTATCATATTTCAATCATGAATATTCATTTAAAGTTAGAAAATTGAACATTCTCAGAAGTTGCAGCGAAGCTATGGCAAAATTTTTCAAAAAAAAGATATATCTTATTTTTATGTATAAATTTAATAAAGCAAAAAGAGGAATTCCCATCATATTCTAGGCATGGATATTTTTTTGCTAAAAGAATGATTTTTGTCATATTTATGGAAAATAATTTTATAGTATTTATGCGTAATTTTTTAAATAGAGAAAAGATGAATTTTTGTTATATTTATTTTTACATGCATAAAATTTTAGATGCAAAAAGAGATTCTCCCATGATATTCTAGGTACCAACATTTTTAATATAAAAAGAGGAATTTTTGGCATATTTCAAATATGGATACTTTTATTTATTTAAAAGAGGAATTTTCATCGTACTTTAATTAGAAAATGCATTGATTAAATTCAGTGTTAAAAGAGAAGGTTTCACCATAATTTCATGTAGAAAATTATGATATATTAATATTGAGGATCAAAATGGAGAAAAGATTATTTTAAGATATTTCTATGCGAATAAATCAATAAAATGATGTATGCATATTCACAAATGGATTATTGGAAAAAGAGTTATCTTTATAAAATTCCATCATTCTCAAATAGAGCTATTTATAATTATATTGTGACCAGGAAATTAAAGAGTAAATTTTCATAATTTTTTCCCTTACGATTGGAAATCATCGTTAATTTATCAGATAAATAGAAGAAAAATCCTTAAGAATCAAAGCTAGGATTAAATTCAAGTAATTTATGGTTAGACCACAACCACGTGAGAATGGTGGGCCAGTAAGATGCTTGCCCATCTCTCAAATTAGAAAAACTAAGCAAAGCCTTGTGACCATTCCCATTTCTTCAGTACGAAGAATGGACTACCGACGACGACGACGGACTGATTTAGAGAAGTTTTCCTTAAGACCCGAAATCGACGAAAAATAAGTTAGAAATTTATTGTAACTAATGGGTGGATTACCGAGATACGAGATTCGTGATTTTCATTAAGAAAGTCTGAATTTTGAGAAAAAGGGTCTTGTGGAATCAAACTTAATGGGATATTCTTACTTGCATAGAAACTATGTTTTTTGAAAAAGATTGTCTTACGCTAGAATGCAGGAGGAAGCATTTGGCTTATGGTTTAAACTAAGGAGAGTTACATTGCAACAGCTCGCGGGGATTCGTCAAAGGATGTCGCTCTCGTGCGGCAAAGCCTACCACAAGGTCTTGACCAGCCTCGGTATGGTTAAAATGGTGTGCTTCCGATACAATGGACGAGGGCCGACGAAGTGGTTCCTGAGTGAAGTGCTAGGACACCTAAGAAGTATCCTAGAGGGTTCTGACTAGGTGTGATGCACAAGCTCGCGGTTGCTAGGACACCCATGCATATGTCGAGGAAGATATGAATGGACTGATAAGGAATTATCTATGTGAACTGGAACTTGAGTTTGGATCTCGTTGGTTGACTAGCTGGTCTTCAACGAAGAGCCCGGATGATATTTTGATTGTAAAACAATGGACTGGATATTTTGGAGGATTATGATCGAAATACTATGGTTTCATTTCAATTATGCTTTAAAGACAGCTGAATCTGTAAAAGGAAATTTCATATTATGCTTTAAAGACAGCTGAATCTGTAAAAGGAAATTTCATATTAAGTGCGTAAGTGGTGTGTCTAAATTGTATTTTGCATGAGTGCCGGCTAGGGGGCCTAGGAACTCTTTCCCCAAGTATTCGGGACAAAACTCAACCAAATTTTTATATAAAGGGATCCCACCAATACAGTGGTAACCCATGGGCCGGTTGGGATAGATCGGTGGATTCCTGGGATATGGTTAGATACATTCAAGTTACCTTAGTTAGAAATAAGTTCCAGGAAGATTTCTGTTCTGTGGGAAAGAATCAGCACGGCTGTGCCTCGCTTAAGGGAAAAAAAGCGATAATTTCTATGAACCAAGTGCAAGTCCCTTCCTTGATCTGGGCATGTGACCTATGGGTTTGGTTAGAATAGAAAAGCTAGTTAAGGCCTTGACTCGTTAGATAAATTTTTCGTTAGATGATTTTCGTAGCGGAATCGCCCGTTCTTTTCGGGCGAGGGAAGTTTTTTCGGTCTTAGTTTCGGAGGAACCGCCAGATTAGTCTCTTGTTCGGACATTCGTGGGCGAAGCCCCAAGTGGGAAACCCTGCCCCACACATAAGGCTGCTACTTCTGTTGCCAGCACCCCAGAGAAGGCCGCGCGGAGACAGCAGGGGTCTCACATGTAGCCACGTCTTGATATGACATCTTGTAATAACTAAATCCCAAGACTCATTAGCCTAGGGGGGTTCACACCCAAGCTAATGCCAAAATGCTAAGGGATGTACACACCCATCAACAAATGATCTTCATCCCCCTTCTTGATGATGGGAGATACGATTCTCCCCCTTCATGTGCAATGATGATACTTTGAGGCAACCAATCAAGGATTAGATCTGAGGTTAGCCATGTAGGATTATACATATGTGATAGTGACTGTGTGAATGCGGGCCTACCACAGGGGCACTTTTTGCCTCTACACATTATAGAGGTTTTTCCCCCTGGAAATTTAATGTGTTCGGACACCTATTCTTTTATGTTTTGGGTTTGTACTTAGGGTACTTCTGGTTACACACATCTTATCACTTCGTGCTAGTATATCCACACTTCCAAGGGGGGATTTTTTTTTGCGAGCAATTACGGGCGAGCATAAACCCAAATATGACGCAAGCAATTTTTTAATAATGGGGGGCTCTCGATCTATTCTCTCTCTTTGTCTATCTCTCTCTCTCTCTATCTCTATTGCACACTTGTCTCCTTTTCTCTTTATCACCAAGGCTGGTCGTCACCAAGGATTGATCCATGGAAAGACATGATTTTTAAGACAAATTATGCACCAAACCATATTTCTTTGTGAGAATAGATGTGGGTGTCTAGCTTGAGGGCTTGCCTTAAGGTTACCCATGGAGCTATCCCTGTCTCACCTGCTGGCCTATATGGTTTAATGGATTCTCTGCTAACATGTTCATGCTTAACTAGGACTCTAGTTGTGTGCCTCTCTCTCTCTCTCTCTCTCTCTCTCTCTCTCTCTCTCTCTCTCTCTCTCTCTCTCTCTCTCTCTCTCTCTCTCTCTCTCATCAAAGGTCTTGAGTTCAAATCTTGTCGGATAGATCAATTTGGTCTCTTGGGATAGTTTCCTACAACATTAAAAAGTTCTCTTCTCTTCTTCTTCTTCTTCTTCTTCTTCTTCTTCTTCTTCTTCTTCTTCTTCTTCTTCTCTCTCTCTCTCTCTCTCTCTCTCTCTCTCTCTCTCTCTCTCTCTCTTCTCACTGTCTTTGTCTATCTCTCTCTCTTTATCTCTCTCTTTCTCTCTCTCTTTCTCTCTCTCTTTCTCTTTCTCTTTCTCTTTCTCTCTTTCTCTTTCTCTCTCTCTTTCTCTCTTTCTCTTTCTCTCTCTCTTCTATCTCTCAGTCTCTCTATTTCTCTTTCTACCTCTCTGTTAGATTATCATAACACCACTACAGGCGTTACCACAGGAGGGGACGGCCTCTGGCTCACCACCCAGCCATAGAGGAAGGATGAGGATTGCCCCTCATCCCCCAGGCTATATAGTGTGTGGCATGCCATCCACACTAGCCTGGCCGCCCATGACTCCGCATGGGCGTCCTCTCCCACTGAACCCCGGATGGCCACGTCCTCGGCGCTTCGGCCAAGGCGTTGACGCTAAAGCCCTGTCTGGCCATCCGGTCTGTCGTCGATCACAGGTGTTACAGCCTACGTGACATTACCCCCCCCCTTAAGAAGAGTTTTATCCTCAAAAACAAACTGGGGAAACCTCTTGGAAATTGCACTACAGCGTTCCCAAGTAGCTACCTCCTCATCCCTGTCTGTCCATTTAACAAGTACCTCCTGATACACTTTATGTCAGGTTTGTCTGTCACGATACTCTAGAATCTTCTCAAGTTCATGTGGTATCTTTGGTGGCTCTATCAAGTCCACCAAAATCTCTGGAGAAACTGCGTTCTCTAACCCGTGAACTGATTTCTTCAGTTTACTGACATGGAAGACAGGATGGACTTGAGAACTCTCCGATAACTCAAGTTTATATGCTACGTCCCCAATCTTCTTAAGGATTTTAAAAGGACCACAATATCTCGAAGAAAGTTTATCACACTTTCCTGACTACGCAGGAACCTTAAGGAATACAAAGTCACCTTCTGCAAAGGTCACCTTTCATGGTCTCTGACTGCGCAGGAATCTTAAGGAATACAAAGTCACCTTCTGCAAAGGTCACCTTTCTACGTCCTTTATCCGCATAAGTTTTAGCACGATCTTGAGCGCTACGAATGCTCTCACGTGCGGCTCTGAGCATATCATTCATATCTTCAAGGAAATCCTTGACAGATTGAATCTTCTCCTTTTCTAGGCCTACAGCCATCGAAGATCTCGGCTGGAATCCATACATTAACATGAATGGTGTAAATCCAGTCGTTGAGTGTTTGGAGCTGTCATAGGCAAACTCCAATAAGGGCAAGTACTCTTCCTAATTAGATTGCTTCTTACTAACATAAGAACGTAACATATCCTCTAGAATTTGGTTAACTCTTTCAGTTTGACCATCAGACTCCGGATGATCTGCCATACTCATACTCAGAGTAGTATCCAACTTTTTGAAGACTTCCCTCCAAAAATGACTGTTGAACTTTCTATCTCTATCCGCCCGACACTATATCTGCGGGCAGGCCATATAGCTTGTAGAGATGTTCAATAAAGAGTTTTGCCAACTCTGGCGTTTTAACAGTTTTCTTCGTGGTGATAAACTTTGCCATTTTAGTTAACCTATCCACTACCACCCACACCGAGTCATTCCCTCGACTTGGGTAAACCGGTAATGAAATCCATGGAAATGCTTTCCCATTTCTCCTGAGGAATCTCCAGTGGATGGAGTAGTCCTCCAACCTTAAGATGTTCGTGTTTATTGACCTGGCACTTATTGCATTTCAACACATAAGTCTGGACATCCTTAAACAAACTAGGCCAATAAAACTGTCTTTTTACTAGTGCATAGGTTTTTTGAATCTCGGGATGACCCGCACTTGGACTATCATGACTTTCTTTAAGAATTTGGGCCCGAAAGTCACCAACAGTTGGTACACATACCTTGTAGAGTAAGTACCCGTCGTCAATGGAGTAATTAGCATATTTCTCTCCCCGACGAAGTTTATCACTCCCCTTTGAAGCTGTGGCAGTCAAAGGTGATGAAGGGCCTATGTCAGAGCTCTCCCTGCTCCAAACTATACCCAGAAGACACGGCTAGTCTCTCTGAACTAACTGTTGGAATTAGGGTTGCAGGAAAGCACACAAAGCTTGAAGAAGAAGAAGCAAGAATGCACACAACACAAAGTGTATTAGATTGTGTCAATGTACAAAGATAAGTTAGCCCTAGAAGGATGGGCGTATATACAAGCCGGGGGAAAAAACCTCCTAAAGAGGGAAAAAGTGCCCCGGCGGTCCTAAGTGTGTTCACACACATCACTGCCTATATATATATGGCAACAAATCCCCCCTGGGAGTGATGGTGTGAACGAGAGCTGGCACTCATGTATAGGGGAGTGCCATGCCCGAAGTAGATCAGTCCACAAAGGGAAGCAAGCCCAAAGCTTTGCGGAAAGCTTCAAACTTCTCACGAGGAAGCGCCTTTGTGAAAAGATCGGCGAGGTTGTCCTGTGTTGGCACATAGGCCAAGCTGATCTCTCCTGCTGAGAGTCTCTCCCTGACATAGTGATAATGCACCTCAATGTGCTTTGTGCGAGCATGAAAAAACTGGGTTTCTCGCAACTGCCAATGCACTCTGACTGTCAGTGAAGATAGAGGTGGCAGACTCCTGTCCAACACCCAAGTCAGCCATAAGCCGTCTGAGCCACACACACTCAACCGTAGCTGTGAAAGCTGCCCTGTACTCAGCTTCACAACTAGAAGTGGCCACAGTAGGTTGCTTCTTGCTCAACCAAGATATGCATGAGCTACCGAGCATGAAACAAAAACCACTTGTGGACACTCTTGTGTCATAGCAACCAGCCCAATCTGAGTCCGAAAAAGCATGTAAATCTGGCGACAACGATCCCCCCTTGGGATAAAACAACCCAAGATGTATGGTGCCACTCAAGTAGCGAAAGATGCGTTTAACTGCCTTCCAATGCTGAAACCCTGGGCTATGCATAAACCTGCTCACCTGTGAGACTGCAAACTGAATGTCCAACCTCGTAATGCATACATAAATGAGGCAACCAACAGCTGTCTGATAGAGTGTGACATCAAAGTGATCTCCAGCATCATGAAGACTCAACTTCAAACCTATCTCCATTGGAGTAGCAATAGGCTTGCAGTCTTCAAGGCCAAATCTCCACAACAATGTCTCAATATACTTTGTCTGACACAAAGCAATACCTCCATCACACTGCTTAAATTGTATCCCCAAATAATGATGCAAATGCCCCAAATCTGACATCTCAAAAGAGGCATTCAAATCAGCCTTAAAATCAGCAATATGACTCTCATTTGGTCCTGTGAGCAGCATGTCATCGACATAGAGAGCAATGATTAGATGTACACCATCCACACGTTTAACATACAAAGTGCTTTCTGTTGGACTATTCTGAAACCCATGTGCAGTCAAATATGCATGTATTTTTTCATACCAAGCTCGTGGAGCTTGCTTTAAACCATATAAAGCCTTTTTTAACCTGCACACTTTGTTTTCCTGTCCTCTTTGAACAAAACCACGAGGCTGCGATACATACACCTCCTCATGCAAATCTCCATTTAAGAACGCAGTCTTTATGTCCAGCTGATGTACATTCCAACCATTATGAGCTGCCAATGCACAAATGCTACGAATGGTAGTCATACGACAAGTGGGAGCAAAGGTCTCATCAAAATCAATGCCCTTTTCTTGAGCATAACCCTTTGCAACAAGTCTAGCCTTATAGCGATCAACACTGCCATCTGGCTTTCGTTTCAACTTAAAAACACACTTACATCCAATGGCCTTTTTACCAATAGGCAAATCACACAAAGACCATGTACCATTCTTCATTATAGCATCATATTCACTTTGCATTGCAGCCAACCAATTTTCTGAATTTTGTGCCTCATCAAATGAAAGAGGTTCTTCCTCTTCACACATACTAGACACAGCCAAAGCATAACAATCTGATGCATAAGAGGCATGCTGAAAACCTGAACGAGTACGACTAGGCATAGGTGCATCAATCTTACTATCACGCAAGGTTTGCACCAGCCATTTAGGCATACCTCTAGCCTGCTCATTTTCAGCCCTATCCTCATGAATTACATCCTGTAAATCTGCATCATAAATAGGCTGATCTATGATGTCGTTTGAAATCTGCATAGGCTGAATATTTGCCTCATTAGGACTTACATTTGAATTCCCACCTGTAAACAGAGGCAACAATGTATCAAATACATCCCGTGAGCTCACACCTGTCTCTTTGGTACATGATAACAAAGGCTGCACAGCATCTTCTACAAAAACAACATCTCGACTAATCAAGATACGCTTTGACTGTGGATGATACAATCTGTAACCTTTGCTTTCAGCACTGTAACCAACAAAAATGCATTTGACAGCCTTATCATCCAATTTTCTGCGTTGTTGCACAGGCACTAAAGCATAGGCCAAGCAACCAAAGACACGCAAGTGACCAATAGAAGGCTTCCTGCCATGCCAAGCTTCATATGGAGTAATAGACTGCAAGGCCTTAGTGGGACACCTGTTGAGTACATATGCAGCACACATGACAGCCTCAAGCCAAAACGCATGTGGCAAAGCTTGGCTCTTGACCATACATCGTGCCATCTCCATAAGTGACCTGTTTTTCCTCTCAGCAACACCATTTTGCTGAGGGGTATATGGCACTGTACATTGGTGTTTTATCCCACGACTAGCCAGAAATGCATCAAACTCTTTAGACATGTACTCCCCCCCTCGATCAGTACGGAGGGTGCCCACAGTACAATTGGATACATTTTCAACCATAAGAAAAAACTGTTTGAAGCACAATAACACTTCGGACTTTGCCTTCAGTGGATATACCCATGCATGCCTTGAGTAATCATCAATGAAAGTCACGAAGTACAAGTGTTTACCAAATGACGGAGTTTGCATAGGCCCACATACATCACTATGTACAAGCTGCAATTTGCGAGTGGCCCGCACAGAACCATCCTTTGGAAACGCAGAACGCTGCATTTTGCCCAAAATACAGCCTTCACAAACATGTTTCAATGGTGCCTCAAGAGGGGGCAATGAAGCAACCATATCAAATTTCTGCAAACGCAGCAAACTAGCAAAGTTCAGATGACCAAAACGAGCATGCCATAGTTTTGCATCTGAAACTGCCTTTTCATCAGAAACTGCATTTGCTGAATCTTCCACACACTTGTCATAAGAATTGAGCCTATACAGCCCACGAAACAAGGTTCCAGATGCAATAATCGTATCACCAAAAGTCAAATCATGAACAGTACATCTGTCATCCACAAATTTGACTACAAATCCAAGTCTAGCAAGCGCAGAGACAGACAATAGATTCTTCTTTATCCCTGGCACATACAAAGCATCTGAAAGTGTGAAAGTGCTGCCATTTGCAGCAGTAAGCATAATTTTACCAACGCCCTTCACTGGGTAAGAAGCATTATTGGCACATTTGACAGTATTCCCATTAGGGACAGCCTCAAGAGAAGTGAACATATCACGATGCGAGGTAATGTGCTTTGTAGCACCACTGTCAAAATACCAAACATGAGAGTCAACAGAAACTGCCAAACATGCATCATGTACAGATGGGTCATACTGGCAATACACGCTAAACGCCCATTCTGTATCCTGCACAACATTTGCAGAATCTGCATTTGTAGAAGCATCCGCTATTGTGGCTGCATTTGACTCTTTCTTCTTTGCCTCTTTAGCCTTTAGCTTAGGGCAATTCTTAATGACATGATCATTTGCCTTACAATAGTTGCACCTGGTCTTTTTCTTGCCTTTATCAAGAGCCTTCTCAGACTTATTGTTACTACCTGTGGAAGGAGAAGAAGTTGCAGACCTACTAATAGGAGAAGAAACAGTGGAAGGGGCTGCCTTACCACTTCTTCTCTGCTGCTGGGCAGCAATAAATGCTTGATCAACTGCACGCTGCCTGGCCCTGTTTTGCCTGGACTGCGCTTCTTGCAAGAGCTTGTTGACTAAAGTATCATACTTGACAGCATCAGGTCTGTCCTCATTAAGAAGTCTCCATGTGGAAGCAAAAGTCTGATATGTCTCAGGTAAAGCATCAAGAACAGTCTGCACAAGAGAATGATCAGGAATAATCTCACCTGCAGAAATCAACTGTTCTTTGAGATCTTTAATCTCAGCAAGAAAAACATTCATGTCATCATCTTCTTGCA
This sequence comes from Cibotium barometz, assembly GCF_041138505.1. NCBI lineage: Eukaryota > Viridiplantae > Streptophyta > Polypodiopsida > Cyatheales > Cibotiaceae > Cibotium > Cibotium barometz. The sequence goes on along the minus strand of NC_141078.1, from coordinate 1,332,955 downwards.
TAATCTTCAATTCTAGCTCTTTACGCAGGTAAGCGATTTTTGCCTCGTTACGACCTGCATACAAACCAGCTAGAATATCCCAAGCCTGTTTTGCTGTTTTAGCTGAACGAATATGTGGGGTGATGTTACGTTTGACAGAAAGTGCAATCAAGGCATGAGCCTGCGCATCTTTACCATCCCAACGAGCTTGTTCAGCAGTGGGTAAAACAGCACCAACAGTAGAGCTGCTAGAACCTGCAACATCCTCAACAGATCCTACATCCACAGAACCTGGACGTACATCCATACCCTGCACAATGTTCCACACTCCTTTTGCAACCAAAACATGCTGCATCATGTATGCCCAAAGTGGGTAGTTGCTGTCTCCATCCAGTTTGTCTTCAGCAGACAACATGCGAAATACATCATTGCTGTTATCAGCCATGGCCACTGACTGAAACTGATGCAAAAGCTGCCTGTAATGAAGCAAAGACTGAATAGAAAACAACTCGTGCTATGTAGCACGGTCCACAATAGAGTACGTATGCCTGTTTTGCAGAAAACTGCACTATCGAAATTTCTGCAGAAAATGACGAAAACACCTGTGCAGAACTTGAAATGCAAAAACGGAGCCCGAAACGACCTCAGATGCAAATTCTGAGAATGCAAAGCCCTACGGGCATATTTGCAGAGTATAGGGACCTGCAAGCGCTCGTGAAAACTCACCTCAATCGGAGAACGTGAGTCGGAGGGTGCTGGCGGCGTAGCCCTGGGAGCCGATGCCTGCTCTGATACCAATTGTTGGAATTAGGGTTGCAGGAAAGCACACAAAGCTTGAAGAAGAAGAAGCAAGAATGCACACAACACAAAGTGTATTAGATTGTGTCAATGTACAAAGATAAGTTAGCCCTAGAAGGATGGGCGTATATACAAGCCGGGGGAAAAAACCTCCTAAAGAGGGAAAAAGTGCCCCGGCGGTCCTAAGTGTGTTCACACACATCACTGCCTATATATATATGGCAACACTAACTCTCGCTTCCCTTCCCATTCTCCGAACTAGCAATCCGTGCCAACGAGGGAGGTGGTCGCATCTGTGAAGAAGTGCGTACGCGTACAGCGCCACGCCATACCTCTGTAAAAGATGGATCGTGCTCACATAAACCGCGTAGTGACTCCAAGAAATCATTCTTGAATACTGTGAAACTTAGTTCATTAATTTGTGGCATGCGACTAAGTGCATCTGCCACCACATTATACTTATCTTTCTGGTAACGTATCTGAAGGTCAAACTCCTGTAGAATCTCCGCCCACCGAGCTTTTCTACCCTTCAGTTCATTTTGACTTGAAAGCCATTTCAGACTTTCATGGTCCGTCCGGACCTCAAAAGAAGCACCATATAAATAGTGTCTCCACTTTTTCGGTGCATGAACTATAGCTAGTAACTCTCGCTCGTAAGTCGAGTAGTTACGCTACGCACGATCTAACTTTTTACTCTCAAATGCAATTGGACGTCCCCTTTCCATAAGTACGGCCCCAATGGCCTCATTACTAGCGTCTGTTTCCAAGACAAACGGCTCATTTGGATCGACAATAGTCAAAACAGGTGCAGCTGCTACTACGGTCACCTTGAGCTTATCAAAGCTCTTCTGTTGGGTTTCCCCCCAACTGATGTTTTTAGTTTTTTACCGTAACTGGTCAGTCAACGGGACTGCGATCTTCATGTAGTCCTTCACATACTGTCAATAGAACCCCGACATGCCAAGAAAAATCTGCAATTCCTCGAGATTCTTCGGTGTTGGCCATTTAAGAATAGCCTCTACTTTTTCTAGCTCCATCCGCGTACCATCGACGGATATAATATGGCCAAGGTAGTGAATTTCTGTTTCAAAAAATTCACATTTGCTCTTCTTTGCAAATAGTTTGTGCTCTCACAATAACTCGAACACTAGATGCAAATGCTCTATGTGTTCTTTCCGTGTCTTACTGTACACAAGAATATCATCTAGGAAAACTACTACGAATTTTCCCAGATATGGATGTAAAATGTTGTCCATCAGCATCATAAATGTCGCTGGAGCATTGGTTAGCCCAAATGGCATAACCAAAAACTCAAAATGCTCGAAATGGGTCCTAAATGCTATCTTCGCAACATCTTCTACATCTTCTGCTTTAATTCTAACCTTATGATACCCTGATCTCAGGTCTACTTTTGTAAAGTATCTCGATCCATAGAGTTGATCAAACAACTCATCCATGTGTGGCATCAGATACTCGTTATCTGATTAAGAGCCCTATAGTCAATGCACATCCGCATAGATCCACTGAGTTAGGGGTTTGTTCTCCATCGAGCACTTGTCCCATAACTCCCAGCTTCTCTCCACCTCATTACAGGCAAAAAATCTTTTCGAAACATCGTTTCAAACTCCGTCCAAGTGGCAGGACGAGTTGTCAAACTCATCCACCACTTATACGCTTTGCCGGTTAATGAGAGGCTAGCCTCTATACGGGCTAGGCTGTTGTCGCAGTGCGTGCAAGTCTGACCACTTCGCGAAACATGTTGACCAAGTCCTTGTTTCTCCCCTTCTCCTCGCCACCAAAACTAGGTAGCTTCAAGTCTTTTAATAACGACGAAGCTGTCTCTACAGACGGCCCCGCAGGTGCATCGGCCTGTACTCCTGCAACAACCACTGGTGAGGCTACACTCACCCGTGCCGCAAGAGCTCGGATACCACGAAGAGTCGGAGTACTAGCCAAGGCAGCTGTTAGTGCATCTAACCGTGTGGAGATGCTCTGTAGCATCGTGACTAAGTCAGCCCTGGACTTTACCCATATTGTTCAGTTTTGCATTAAGATATTTAAAAAGTCCACTAGAGAGCTCCGTCTTTGTCAGGACGTCGGCAGGGTTCAATAGGTCATAATTGTCGTCGATCGTCATATTCCAAGAGGTCCTCCTCGGTCCCCTCGGCGACATCGATGTTCATGTCATTTGGCTCATTGGCCAGAAAGGAGTCATCTGCTACTGCAGCCCCGCTGCGGACTCGCTGGGTCTCCCTAAGGCGGGTCAACAGACAAGGAGGGCGCTGGCGGATCACGTGTGATCGACGAGCGCATTCTGGACCAGACGGTCGAGCATATACGGCCTGACAATTCGGACGGGGTCAAACCCGCGAGGACGGAGGACAAGAGACCTGAAAACCCTAGAGAAGTAGAAGGCGGTGGGGACACACTACGCCTATAGCAGACATCTTTAATTCTTGCACAAAGAAAAATGCAAGAACTCGAAAATTACAAAAACGCTAATAAAATGAGCAGTGGTGGAGAGAGAATAGTCACCCTCCTTATGGTCGCCTCTGCGACGACTGTCGTCGTCTGCCGATTTGTGTTGCGCTGCGAGCCTCTACAAGCGTCACTACTCCAGGATGCTCCGATCCGAGAGAAAGGTGCCTGCAACTCATAAAAAAATAATCTCGTGGGAACTTTCGCCTGAAACACTAGATTATCCCTCACCTCGGGATTATCCCTCCACTGCCGGGAGAGAGGTGTCCGTTTGATTTACAAAACAAAAAACAAAAAAATAAAAAAATTATTTTTTGTCACTGAACAGCGTTCGTTGGATAAAATAAAAAAATTAACAGCCACCACCGGGCGGCAACGCCAGGCAGGGCGCTCGCTGGGCCAGGCCGATCGCCCGTCATGGCTGGCCGCCTAGGGCTGGTCTTCCCTCCCACACACAGTGGACAGCAAAGTCGACTTCAGCTCTCTACACCAGATGGTCCTGGGGCTCTGGTCTTCGCACCCGATAAGAAGGTTTGCACAGCGGTTCGTCCATTCCCAGCCCAAAGCAGGTCGGGCTGGCCGCCTGGGGCGGCTGGTCTTCGCCCCCACACACAGTGGACAGCAAAGTCGACTTCAGCCTCTAGACAGCACTGCCTCTCTCTCTTCATAGTCGACTTCTCTCTCTACACCAGACGAAAAGCTCCAGCTGCCTCTCTCTCTTCATAGCGGACTTCTCTCTCTATACCAGACGAAAAACGCTTCTTTCGTAGACAAGCTCCAAAGCAAAAAACAAAACGACATTGCTTACCCTGCAATGGAGCGCTTTGGTGTGTGCAACAGAGAGAGAGAGAGAGAGAGAGAGAGAGAGAATTCTTCCTTCCAATTCTGGTCGCCTCCCTCCACACAGTCGATTGTGATAAGGATAAGATTTTTTTGAATGGTTGAAAACCATTGAGTGGGCTCCAGTCCCCGGTCACGCAGGGACCCTGACCCAATCGAAACTGACGCTCTGATACCAATGTTAGATTATCGTAACACCACTACGGGCGTTACCACAGGAGGGGACGGCGGACTCTGGCTCACCACCCAGCCATAGAGGAAGAATGAGGATTGCCCCTCATCCCCCAAGCTATATAGTGTGTGGCCTACCGTCCACACTAGCCTGGCCGCCCATGACTCCGCATGGGCGTCCTCTCCCACTGAACCCCAGATGGCCACATCCTCAGCCCTCCTACCGAGGTGTTGATGCTAAAGCCCCATCTGGCCATCCGGTCTGTCGTCGGTCACAGGCATTACAGCCTACGTGACACTCTCTGTCTCTCTCTCTCTCTCTCTCTCTCTCTCTCTCTCTCTCTCTCTCTCTCTCTCTCTCTCTCTCTCTCTCTCTCTCTCTCTCTCTCTCTCTCTCTCTCTCTCTCTCTCTCTCTCTCTATTTTTGTGAATAGCAAAATAGATTTACTCCAACAATGAAACATCCTTGTAAAATGAGAGAAACTGAAATAAGCATTACTCCATTGAAATTGTTCCAATAAAATGAAACCCCAAAACATTTTTGCATATCCCATACATCTCTTAAGTTAAATTAGGAACATGAGTTGTCCACTAAATCAATTCAGGGTAGAATCATTCTCTGCATAGACATTCGGATACCTCCCTTTCTATCAAAATTGGTTGGTGAATAAACGTATTTTCATTTTGGCTCAATCCCATGACTCTCATGTACACAAAGTACAAGTGCGTGCATGCCAAGTACGGTTTTGGTTGGTTGACCCTCCCCAAAAAATCTGGACATGAGCATGATGGATGCATTTTGATATGCACATCATAACTTCCCACATGAGACCCTTCTCCAAAAGTCTCAATGGTGAAAGCCTCATGTTTGGAAGATTAAAACACCTGCACTTGTGTAACCTGTGCATTTATGTCTAGTGCTTTCTTGATCCTTTTGCTTGCAGCTTCTTCTGAAATGCCTATTCTGTATCTTGTGCGACGACCATCTCATGACATATCATTTTTTAATGTGTTTGTCTCTCCTCTATGAATTTTTGGTTGACTTGAGCTCAATGGAGTTTGTTTCTCCCTTCCCAATGGCTTACCCTGGAAGTTATACCCTGCAAAGCACCAATGCATTTACCTCCTCAACTATCAGATTTGTGCCTTCAGCCACTAGTGGCCATATAGTAGGCACATTGTGTGGGGGATGGTCAATGTTCTTATCCACATCCCATGTATGCATGATGTCATTATTGCAAAACCACATCATTTGACTAGTTTTCCCAGCAGCATGTGACCTTGTTGAAAAAAAAGATGGTGCAGGTACTCCTTTTGCATATCCTACAATCATGCAACCACACTTACTACTACCTATATAACCCAAACACTTTACTCTGGTACCCTTTGGAGTTCTCCTAATTGCCCAAAATGTCTTGTGTATGGGTGCTTCCTTTATGATTTTGTCACTCAATTCATTTCTTGTGTCCACATATTCATCCGTGAAGGTTATTTTCCTGGCGACATCCTGCAAACTTCCTATCTCTCACATGCACGTTGTACTTAGGTCTGTGACTAGCATCATCATCCATATTAGAGCAACATTACATTGTTGTCTCTTGTGTTGGGCTGATTCCCGATCACCTGCCAAAGGTGTTAGGGGCTTGTATATAGGTGTTACTCTTTACTGACCTTACAACTTATGCTGGGTTTGGAGTATGCGCATTTGCCCTCTCAATGATCTTTTCAAGACTTAGACCTGCTCTAATATGCTTGCCCATCATGTATGAATTTTGCTTTGCACTCTGTAATAAAGCATTAGCCATGTCTGATACACATGCATTATAGAGTGTTATTTTTTGTTTGAAACCCTCCCCAGCTAACCAACCAGCTTCCATGTTTAGACTCTGACAAGTTTGTTCATGATGTACATGATTGATCACCGCTCTTCTCCACCTATGCAAGCAATAGTTAAAAACATCAATAGTTAGAGACATATTAGAAACATCAATAAAGACACTGGTTTTAAAGACACTGCTTTTAAAGACACTCGTTTTAAAGACACTGCTTTTAAAGATAATGGTTCTTATACATACCAAAATCATTACATTTTTCCAATGTGCAATGCGCACTTCCCACTAGCTCAGCTAAAGATCCATGGCAGGTATACCTAAATCTTTTACATTTCCACTACGCCACCATTGTCGGATAAATCGCCCTTGAGCTAGTGCAGCCTTTTTTGTTGACTCGGTTCGCCACTTCTCGCACATGCTCTTTTGCACGCCTTGGAAGGCCTTTACGAAATACTTTGTGGTATGTATATTTAGGCTTTGTGCCCAATGAAATAAACATGAGCATTCCCGACCTTCCATTTCTTGTCCTTCATTGTAGACTTCTCTAATGGCATTCCAATTTACCTGGGCTTCATCTGCCATGAAACCAAAGAAGTCTACCTTTTCAAATCCATGTGCCACCATGACATTATTTATGCACTCCCAAAACAATACTTAGGAAGTCTTATCCTCCTCTTTCAAGTCTTGTCCTCCTCTTTCATCTCGCAAGTTGCAATAGTTAGAAGCTCCTGCAAGCTGCAACTAAAAGTCAATATGCTAAAAGAGGTAATAACAAAAAACTATTTTTTTTCAAAATAGCGACAAGCCATTGTTACTACCTTCTTGTATTATAAACATGACAAGCCATTATTACCCAATCCATGATGCATCTAGTGTGGTCAAATTGGATCCAAGCTCTTCTTAGATCACCATTCCCTGAACGCCTCATTCTATTGACGAGTTCGACACTTGAGGCTGGCCCCTTAGTAGACATCTTGAAAATAAAACAACGTTCAGTTTCCTTCCCTTGACCTGGAAATCGGCTTCCATGGAAGAAGTCATAATTGCAATCCCTCTTCAAACATAGCAAGTCATCATAGCCAAATGATGCTTAGGTGGTCCTTGGCATGCATGAGGTACTGACCTTCGAAGCCTAAAAGAAAGTAAATTTTAATCATTTTGTATATATGGCCTTAACAAATGCTTCTCTAGTTTAACTCACCACTTTTTCTCACCTAGCGGGCCGAGTTCTTCTAGCACATTATTGAATTCCTTATCGCCAAGCTCATGTCCTTGATCTCCTTCTCGGACTAATGAAGTTAACACCAACTCCTTGGCAATACACATATGCACCTTCCTTGGACCAGCACATGCATCTACTGTACTCTTTGAACCATTACTTTAGTCTTATCAAGCAATGCCTTTGATGTTCTAGCCTGGACACCATGTGAATGAGTTTCGGTGTGTATTAGAAGCCGTGTTAGGCTATCATCACTAGGGATGACATAATACACATAGCACGCACAAGAGATTCCTTGCAAGTTGCTGGCTTTTTGCAATAGTGACAATTGAGCTTTCCATCAAATTAATGGCTAGGACACCAACTTCACAAATTTTCTTTATGCACCCTTTGAAACTAATGTCATTAGGAAAGCCATTGTTCAAATACCAAGGGCATGCGGTATGCAAACAATGCATTTCACCAATGCAATGTCTTATTGTACACACCCCTGGAAAGTTGACATTTGATGTAGCTGCCTTTGTCCACATGTGGCCATCATACTTATGATCCATACCATCCATGCCTACTGCAGAACCCATGGTGGTAGGAAACTCAAATATTACATCCCCATCATAGAACCTAGGAAGCTTATTCACCTTAAACACCTGTGGCATACACCTCACCAACTTTGTCAAAGGGTTCTCTTTCCTCATGTTCAATAAGAACTCTACAGTGCTTTTTGATTTCAAGGGTGAAAGTACTTCATGGTTGGGTAACTGGGTGTATAGAGGCACTACATCTAATGCATTGTCTTCTGTAGCACACTATCATCAGAATTTGTTAAACTTTCAATATTCACATAATTAGAGGTACCAATTGATGTATTGGCTTTTGAGCTTACACATACCTCATATGTAAGAGATATCAGGTCATCAAGGAGGTAGAGCTCCTTGCCTTCTATATCTTGAAGTGGAACAAGGGCAATACGTGTCTCTTTATCTTCTGTGATTCTGATCGCCTCTAAATCCTTAAACTGTGAAGGTAAACATTTTCGAATAAGAAATTCTTTGTTCACAAAGCCTTTACCATTGCTCAAAGGCACCCTCATCTTAGGTGTACCATTGTTGGGGAAAATAAGTAGAGCCTCCATAATAGAGATAGAGAGAGATGTGAGAGAGAGAGAGACATAGTGAGGGGTGTGTACATGTGTGAGAGAGAGAGAAAGAGAGAGAGAGAGAAGCACTAGTTAGGAGGTCCTAAATAAATAATTACCAAATATTATACCGAAAAAGCAGAGCCTCCATAATAGAGAGAGAGAGAGAGAGAGATGTGTGTGAGAGAGAGAGATAGTGAGGGGTGTGTGCATGTGTGAGAGATAGAAAGAGAGAGAGAGAGAGAAGCACTAGTTAGAAGGCCCTAAATAAATAATTACCAAATATCATATACGTTATTGTTAACCTATAACGGACATTTAGACATACTATGTTTTACGTCATTAATTTAAATATTCTGAGTCATGGGCCGGGCTTGTTGGCACCATATGTTGAGGATAAAGGGATTGGGTGATTGCCGATGAGAGACGCACCTTGAATATCAGCAGGGTAAGGGTTAGGATCGGTCGGCCATGTATGGATGCCCATGTGTGAACGGCCAAGTCACCTATAAGAGCCAAATGTAACCCTAAAACTCTCATTCTCATGCGTTGAATACAAGAGTGCTCTTGCCTTATCTCCTTGGTTTCCTTCTCCTGCGTGTGTGAGAGAGAGAGAGAGAGAGAGTGAGAGAGCGATCAAGCACTGTGTAGCGGCACGGCGACGATGAGGTGGTAGAGCGGCGAACGGCGGCTCCTCCTTCACTACTACAAAGCAGGAATCCTTCACGGCGGCGGTTAGAGCGGTGAGTGACACACCTTTGCATTCTGTTTGAGCTTGCTTCCCTGGTTGTATGATTGCAGCCGTTCGTGGCTCGCATACGGTGTTCGGCAAGTCTCCAGCTACGACCTGTGCGACAAAAGCGCACCTTTTTTGCGCCGCTGCCGGGGAGATGCCCTGCACCAAGCTCCAGTTTGCAGCTCGGGCTGCTGCATGAAGTGAAATTTACAGTGTAGGAAAGGCGACTGTGTGTTTGTTGCTGAGGTGTTTTCGTGTTTTGAAATCTGTTTCTGCAATTTGTCTTCAGCAATTCTGTTTCTTTTGTTATTTTTCCGCTCCGCGTGCGTTCTGTTCTCTGGTTTTCTACGTGTGACGGGGGATTTCTGAATCCCCAGGCCTGCAGTGTGTGCGAACTGCGCCACGGTAAAGTCTGAACCCTAGAAAGAAACCCTAGAAAACTTATCCCAAAAAAAAAGAAAAAATTAATTTTGAAAAAAAAATAATAAAAATAAAAATAAAAAATTAATTTTTTTTTTAAGAAAAAAAACCAAACGTGTGAAGAGGAAAGATTTTTTATTTGGAGAAAAAAATTTGAAAAGAAAAACCCCCAATTGACCCCGATCCCGGTCTCGATCTTTTGATATATATATATATATATATAAGACTGAGCCTCCATAGCTTTCTTTCAAGTGAGAGCTTATGGGAAGTTGTGCCTTGTATGTAACCCACCCCCCAAGGAGTGAAGTGAGCATGTGGGATAAAGCCTTCACCCTTTCCTCCACAAGCAAATAGGCCTTCACCCTTTCCCCCACAAGAGACTGTTTTGAGGACCACAGGAGCTCTGTATAGGTGAACACGGTGCTGTAAAGCATGCTAGGACCCTTTAAACGATACGCTCGTTTTGAGCTATCACACGTCCTAGTTCAGGTTTTCGACCATAAGTAAGGGGGTTAAAAACGGGTTAAAAACAATACAAAAACAAGTAAAAACGGGGTGTGAAACACCTAAGAAACCACTTGTGTGGACTTCAAGGGTAGTTACCAACGCCCGTAGGGTACCCACGTCACATGCATCTACGCTCTGGTCGGGTGTTAGAAACCACTTGTGTGGACTTCAAGGGTAGTTACCAACGCCCGTAGGGTACCCACGTCACATGCATCTATGCTCTGGTCGGGTGTTAGAGTGTGAACCACTAGAAAGCATTTCAGTTTACGCAGGCTCACACCATCCCTCCACGTTGGCATCTTGGCTTTCAGCTGGAACCCAAGGGAGTGCAACCCAAGATCCACGAATAGTGGATAGTGACTCATCCTCTGACTCAGAAGCCATGGAAGGGCACCCTACCAAGAACCCTAAGGAGACAAGCCAAAACATGCCAGTTTGGGCTCCACAACCCGGATCTAGCATATTTAGTCGTCTAATAGAGACCTTTAGTAGAGCTACACGCTCGAAACATGCGGCAAGTGAAGTAAATGAAGAAGGAGGGGTAGTGGATTCGCCATTCACATCTCATGTAGACCCTAGAAGGAGGGGTAGTGGATTCGCCATTCACATCTCATGTAGACCCTACCCTCCCAAAGAGTGTCCATGTGGATATTCTACCCACTTCGTTTAATGAGGGCCCTACTGAGCTACCACCTTCCGATGCTCTTCCTAAAGTAGAGGTCCCTAGAAGCCAATCCATAAGAAGTGACATTGCGTCCACTTCAAGAGAACCGTTTGGCACACCAAGTCTAGATGGGATATTTCTCAATGAAAATTGGGAATATGATCTACACACAGAGACTCTGACTGACCTATACACGGGCTACACATACCATGTAGATTGGTTAGAAGTCCTACGATCTACATCTAGCGCCACTAATCTAGAGGAGCAACAACAAATGATATGTGAGGTTATTCATAGAATTATCCAAATTGAGAGGCAAAATAGGGGAGTGAACTTAGGTTCCACTGGCCCTATGAGATTTTTGGATACAGGCAAGGCCAAACAACCAACCCTATCACAATTGGAGACTCCCTCGGTGAGTCCCATAGACCCTTCATATGTTGTTTCACCTGGAGTCTCAATGCAGGTTGAGCCCACGAGCAGTAACTTTAGCTTTCCAACCTTGGCTCAACTTTCCATTAAGGAATCCACAATGCCTACCCCAATGATGAGCATAACGAAAAGTGCACCTGTTACCGCTGTAGTTAGTACGACGCCGCTACCTAGTGGAACAGTACATACAACAGTGCGTGCCAGTGCCTATTGACCATATGTACCTATCGCTACTCATGCTCATGTAGCTCCTATGCCTCTTAGTATGCCAATGGCGTATGCTCCACGACCGCCTTATCACAACCCTTATCCAAGAGGAGCTAGGCCTAGTCACATATCATATCCTACATCATTTGCCAACATACCCAGACCAACGCCAACTCCTATCATAGCCAGGCTATCCCAGAAGTGCCTCCACCACCTATGCCTGCTCACCTAGGTGATCTCGCAGCGTTTGCTCAGACGATCGGACGATCTATTGCGGAAAACATGCGGGGCATGCCTGAGAGAGAACCTAGAAGCAAGGCAGTACAAGTGGCCACTCAAAACTTCAGTGGTAACGAGGATGTTAGGAAGCACATTGAAGTCTTTGAACACGTGTGTGATTCCTTGGAAGAGCACAATGAGCTGCATAAGTGTAAAGCCTTAGGCTTAACCTTGAGTGGAAAGGCCGGAGATTGGTATCGAACCTTAAGGGTTGAAGAGCGCACTCACTACCCCACTCTCAAGAGATTGTTCTTGAAAGAATACATACATGAGGGTGTGCTTTGGGGAGTAGCATCTCAACTCCAAAAAGCTGAACGCAAGGAAGGGGAGTCAGTGAGAGACTTTATAAGTCGATTGAAGCATCTAAATTCTCGCTACACACTGATTCATCCGAGGATTGCACCATGAGGACATATACAATGGCCTAGTCATTAGAGGTCTTACAACGTGGGAAGCAGTCACTGCCAATGCAATCCAGTTAGAAGACAACTTGATGATTGCAGGTAAAAAGGTGTCTTTGGAGACAAAATCCGTTAGTTCGCAAGTATCTGGGCACGAGCCAATGACGGTAAAACCTATTGCCAAGGAGCCCAAGATATCCGAAATGTCTATGATCGACCTTACTAAGGCTCTCCAAGAATACTTTAGGGGTAATCAAGCCCCTCAAAATAGCCATATGTACCCCAAGAAGAGAGCAACAATGGTGTTCGGTCTGCTTAGGACCACATAGCACGAGTGAATGTCCCACATTCAGAGTCAAATTCAATGGGAATTGCAATGCATGTGGTAAGTATGGCCATCAATCTAAGGATTGCCTAGTACTTAAGCGAATGTTGGCAAATCAAGCACCACTAGCCTAGTCAAACACACCTCAAGTACCCGCGCTAATGCCTGCACAACCTGTCGGCGGGCAACCGTCACACAGCACATAGTTCCAAGGAATCCGAATGTAGTCCAGTCTGTGTCGTTACCACCGCCAGTGCTAGGATCACAACCTCCACATCCAAGGATTACCCTAGTAAACCAGATGGGTTGTGAGTCACATAGTGCATGTGGGGATTATGAAGAGGAGATAGACCCCACTACTCCATATGGGATTGATACGTTTGAAATGACTCCCCAGTACTACATGGAGGATCATTTCGAGCAAGTCAAGCCTGTATATCAAGCGGCTGCTCTCGCCACAAGAGGGAAAAACCTTAATACCTTGGCGAGGAGACCAACTCTTCAATGCTACGAGTGTGGTGGACCGCATCGTGTAGCGGAGTGCCCTAATAGGCTATAGAAGATCGCTACTCAGATGCAACCAAATCAAGGGAGCACATCAGGAATGCCGGTACTTACATGTAATCGTTGTGGCATAGATCATTTGATTGCTCAATGTCCACATAATCCTAATGCACCCAAGATTACGCCATTGAATTTGGTTGAGGTCACCAACCAGGCACGAGGAACCATACCTGTCGTACCTACAAATGTAGTTACACGGTCAATGCTTCAAAATCAAAACTACATTCTCGAAGAGAGGGATACTGCATCAATTGCAAGGATACTGCATCAATTGCTCGAGCAAAGAAAAAGAAAACGCGGCGGAAGAGATCGCTTAATGCCACGAGCTCCAAGCCTAGTTCAAAGACTAACATAGGGACAGGAGACGACCCCGTGTATATGAATGATCCTGAAGATGATTCCGATTCAATAGAAACCATGGGGACCAAAGCCACTACCTTAAGGGAGGACCCCACTCGGGAGCTCAACGAGGGAGAATCAAGTGAGTACATAAATAAGGAAAAACAGAAGGAAACTTCCTCGGCCCCACAACCAAGTCAGTTAATGCCCTCTCGACCACCCAAACTGACTGAGATTCCCCAAGACAAGCCACGTGGGCCAAAGACCCTCAAGAAAAAGATTGGAACTTACCCGAACCCAGTTGAGGAGATTGAACAAGTGCAACACTTAAGGGGTTTGGTGGAAGAAACACAAAGAGAACTGGAGCCAAACCCGAGAAAAATCAAAATTCCAGACACAGTGTTTCCTACGCAAGTTCAACCTCACAGGAACCATAAACCGTTAGCTATACCTAGTATCATTCGGGAAGAAAGTGAGAATAGGACATCAGGAAGTGGGCAAACACCCTTTTTGCTTGAAATAATGTTTAGTGAGGGAATGCCTGGCCCCATCGAAGAGGAAGTGATTCCATCTTCACCACTCCCTAGTCGAGGGGCGATGTCTCGAAAAGTACCGTTGAATGTGTCTAAGCTAATGGATTTCATGTCCTCTGAAATCAGAACCACGATCATATCCAAATTATACGGAGATCCTGAGCTATTCTTAGCTCTTCGAGCATTTCTCAATGGAGAAATAAAGGCAGGGCTATCACAATTTGCAAATATAGATAGACCCGACACGCTTCAAGATGAAGGGGAACATTGGGATCTACAACCCAACCTAGATGTTGAAATACCTGTGAACAAGTTGGGATAGTACTTTGAAGGTGACGAATCTAATGCCACCCTCCCCATTACTACCAAGGGATTAACTCTAAAGGGAATCCTTGAGAATCCTTGATGGTGGTGCTGGAGTGAGCATTGTGACTAAAAACTGTTGGGAATCTATGGGAAGGCCTCACCTCAAAGTCACAAACATAGTGGTTAAGATGGCAAACGGAACTATTACTACACCTATTGGAATGTTAAGGGACCTTAAGATCAAGGTTCTGGGGTACAAGGTAAGACATACCTTCATTGTAATGGATTTCTCCAAGCATCCTATGTCATATCAAATGATCTTAGGACGTCCTTTCATGAGGAAAGCACAAATGGTGCATGATTGGTCGAAAAACCATGTCTACCTATAATTCCAGGACTCTGTCATTCGAGTTGATCTTGAGAATGGTCGTGCGCATCCTTTAGGAAGCAAGGTTATCATTGATAATCGATTGGATACCACTATTCACTCCGTCCCATTAAGGTATTGCTATACATGCAAAAAAGAGACTGATGATGGGAAAGATTCTCCTTATATGGATGTCCTACCGGGTATGACTGAGTCGGATAACGTGGATTGGGTACACCTAGCGACAACCATAGACACATGGGAAAATAGAGGCACAAGTTGGGTAACACCTGAAGGGCAAGATATGCCACCGTTAGTGCCAATGAACATGATAGGTGTTATGCACTTGACTCCTGATGGTGGCGAGAAAGCGGCACACTCCACTAACACTGAAAGTAGCGAAGACTCGAACCAATGTAACTCTGAGTCGTCTGAATCTCAAGAAGAAACTGACTCTGAGCCTGATGGGGGGGATAAATCAAACTGACTCCTGATGGTGGCGAGAAAGCGGCACACTCCACTGACACTGAAAGTAGCAAAGACTCGGACCAATGTAACTCTGAGTCATCTGAATCTCAAGAAGAAACTGACTTTGAGCCTGATGGGGGGATAAATCAAATATTCACCCAAATGTGGAAACAAAATGCTCAAGGCCTAGGACAGTGACCTCCTACAGTTCATCCGAAAGTGAGGGGAACACAAGTGAAGATCGACCAAGTGAGTTTGAATCTGATAAAAACAAAAATCAAAAACTTGGTAAGAAGAAAACGAGACATAAGCGCCAACGCTATCGAGCTAATGTGCGAACCACAATAAACAAGGAGAGATCCACTGCAGAATGGCTTAGTTATGTAGGAGCTATTGATGCTCATCAGAAGTTAGCAAATAATTGGGGACAATACCTCCAAAGTGTCATGTGGTGTATTCCGCAACCTCATGACATCGCCCAATTAGAAATTGAAGAGAAGCCGAAACTAAGTCGTACTGCAAGAAGGCGGCAAAACCAAGAGTTAGCTCAGCAACAAAAGGAGGCAGAATTGAAAGAAAAAAGCCTGGCACAACAAGAACCATTAGACTTACACCCCGCACCCGAGCATTTCAAATCATTCACCACAGGGGAACGTAAAGTGGTCTACACAAAAGCCCAACGAACGCCTACCAATGGGAGTAACGCTATCTACGATGGC
This sequence comes from Cibotium barometz, assembly GCF_041138505.1. Lineage (NCBI taxonomy): Eukaryota > Viridiplantae > Streptophyta > Polypodiopsida > Cyatheales > Cibotiaceae > Cibotium > Cibotium barometz. The sequence goes on along the minus strand of NC_141078.1, from coordinate 1,317,236 downwards.
CCTGCGATAGTTAAGGAGATAGACTTAGCAGATCCGGGTGAGGAGTCTAAACCAGTTTTTATTGCTCAAGACCTCACCCAGTCAGAGGAAGCTGCACTTAAGAAGCTTCTTAAAGAATTCAAGGACATATTTGCTTTGATCCATGTTCCTATCAATACGAAAAATCTTGTTAAGTCCCTTTACTTATGATTCAAATCCGTTTTTTGATTCATTTAATTCTGGGGTTCTTTAGATAGGTCGGCTCTCCACAGAATCGTGGGATAAAGATACTCTCATTATCAGATAAAGATACTCGCATTATCAGATAACAATTCATTCAGAACATAACATTCATATCTTTAACACAATAATGGTCTATTAGATCGAAATTTCCATCTAAGAACAGTACTCCATGGGGGATTTCAATTTTATAGATTTTTAATTTGTCATCCTTTAACTTGATCCACTGGGTCAAGAGTTAACAGTAACAATCTGTCAGCACAATCCACTAATCTCATAGTGATTTGCTGAAGTCATTATCGTTATTCTAGTTACGAACATCAACACATGGACTCGTCCCATTCATCCTCATTGTGGTTTTGCTCAGTTTATCGCTTTTCAACCAAATATTCAGGAATCATCTATTTTCAATCAGAATCCAATTCAACTCATCAGTTCTCAATCAGAATCCAATTCAACTCATCAGTTCTCAATCAGAATTTTAAAATCATATCAACCACATTCGAATTGATCATCTGGATAGCATTTTAGCTTATAATTTCAAGATCTTAGATTTACTCGTATATACTGCCAGTAAAGAGCTGCAATTATACCCTTGGTATATATGGGTAGTCACGGTCCTTAGAACTATAAGGTGAATACCATCATAACTAGGCCTCAAGCAAGTCAGGGATTCCATATAATTGCAATACTTCCATTTGAAGACCCAATCATCAATTTATGAATTTCAGTCTGAATAACGATTTGTATGAATTTTATCACACAATTACAACCTTTTACTGCTTCTTCATAAAATTTTGACATTTTTGGCTTCTTGGTTGATCCACATTAGCCAAATTTGCTCTGATACAAGCTGTAAGATCCCTATCCCCACCGCGCAACGAATTGAGGGGTGCTAGTAGCGAAAGTAGCACTTCTTGCGTGGGGCAGGGTCCCACACTCGGGGCCTCGCCCCCACGGATATCCGGACAAGAGACTAATCCATCGATTCTTCCGAACCCGGAAAGACTTCCCTTGCCCGAAAAGCACGGGCGATTCCTCCAAGATAACTTTTCTCTAACGTAGTCAGAAGCCTTATCTAACAGAACTGATCTGACCGAACCCGTAAGTCCCATTGAGAGGCACAGCCGTTGATTCTTTTCCATAGAACAATATTTGTCCGGGATTTACTTCATCTATCGTACTATAACAGAATTGAGTCTCAATTTAGGGATCCATCAGTCCAGCCAGTCCGATGGGTTAAGCCAACTACCCAACCACTACAGTGATGGGATCCAATTAGGAATTTGGTTAGGTTTTGTCCCCGGGTACCAGGGAAAAGAGTTCCCAGGCCCCCTAACCAGATATTCATGCAAACCTAAAACTAGTCACACCACTTACACACCCAATATGAAATTGCCTTTTTCACAGAACTAGCTATCTTTAAAAACAATCATTTAATAAAACCATTGAGTCACTGATCCTAATCCTCAAAATCTCCGGTTAAATCTTTATTTCCAATCATTCCTTCATCGGTGTACCTATGGCATCATTGGCAACCAGAACGTTCACCACCTATCCACTCAGGGGCCTTTTTCAATGGTTCCTAGCTCATAGTAGTAACCGGCAATATATTCACATATCAAAATGGAAACTCTGTTGAAGATCAGAGCAAGATCAACCAACGGATCCATATAAAAGGGCCATGGACTCATCCGTTGAGGACCAGCAAGGTCAATCAACCAGATCCATGCCCGAATTCAGAAAACAACTCTTACTCCTTGTTCCAATATCTTCCACGATGCACGTGTGGGTATCGTCTCAGCAGCGACCCAAAGCCCGAGCACCGTATGGTCAGCACCCTTTAGGATCCTTCGTAGGTGACCTAGTGCTTCACTCATAGGCCGCTTCCTTAGTCCCTCATCCACCATACCGGAAGCTCACCATTTTAATCGAGCCGAGGTTGGTCAAGACCTCGGTCGACCTTGCTACGCGAGACGTCCTCCATTGACTCTCTCGTCTTGCTATGCAAGACGTCCTCCATTGACTCTCCGTCACAGCTATTGCAACTTATTAGGTTAGGTCTCCACGACCTCATTCACAAGACGGTCAAAATGCTTCCCCATCATTCTTGACATAAACATTCATTAAAAACAGGTCATAAATATAGTTTCTATAACGAACTCTCGTCTTTTCACATTGTTCCACATCAACCACATTATTTAATTCCACAACCATTTCACAAGTATTCGTATTCTCATCCAATCACATCATTTTCATCTCATCACATCTTTCCTCAACTTATCCTCATCAGATCTCATCCACTCGCATCTACCCATATCCACATCTCATCACAACATTCATTCACATCTCATCCATTCAGACCACATCACATTCACTCACAACTCATCCATTCATTTTACCTCTCACATCTCATTCATTCACATCTATCCCGATTCACATCCCATCACATCACATTCATTCATATCCATCACATTCACATTCATTCATATCCATCACATTCATTCTCAATCTCATCACCATTATATCACATCACTTCTATCCATATCATATCTCATTCATACACATCTCATCTCATTTATCCACATCCATCCAATCGTCCACATGTACGACTACTCATATTTATCCATATATTCATATCTATCACTTCACATCCACATATATTCATGTCACATCACATCACATTCTTTCATATACACATCTATATCCGTTCTTTCACATACATCCATATCCGTTCTTTCACATACATCCACATCCATTCTTTCACATACTCATTCACATCCATTCTTTCACATACACATCTATATCCGTTCTTTCACATACACATCTATATTCATTCTTCACATACACATTCACATCCATTCTTCTAACACACATCCTTATCCATTCTTTCACATACTCATTCACATCCATTCCTCACATCACATCACATCTATATCCGTTCTTTCACATGCACATCTATATCCATTCTTCACATACACATTCACATCCATTCTTCTCACACACATCCTTATCCATTCTTTCACATACTCATTCACATCCATTCCTCACATACACATTCACATTCATTATCATCACATACATTCACTCACATCCCATATCATTCATTTACATTCTGATTCACATGACATCACATCTCATCTATTTCACATTTATCTGATTCACATTGCATCTCATCACATCTATCCACCTCACATTCTCATCACCTCTATTCACATCACATCCATCCATCCATACATTCCCATCTATCTGATTCACATCACATCTCATCACATCTATCCAATCACATTCTCATCACTTCTATTCATATCACATCCATCCATCCATTCATTCACATCTATCTGATTCTCATCACATCAATTCTCATCATATTCGTTTAAACATAGAATTTAAGAAAATTCTAATTTTTGATATAAAGATTCTTTTCACATCTATTTATGCATAAAATCAACTTTAGTGGGAATAACACTTTCAACAAAATCCTTTTATGCATAAATTTAATTTTAAAGAAAATAACACTTTTAAAATAAAAATAAATCCTTTATGTATCTTTCTATGCATAAAATCAATTTTAATGAAATTAACACTTTTGGAATAAAAATAAATCCTTTATGCATCTTTCTATGCATAAAATCAATTTTAATGAGAATAACACTTTTGGAATAAAAATAAATCTTTTATGCATCTTTCTATGCATAAAATCAAATTTGATGAGAATAACACTTTTGGAATAAAAATAAATATTTTATGCATCTTTTTATGCATAAATTCAATTTTAATGAGAATAAAACTTTTGATATAAAAATAAATTCCTTTATGCATCTTTCTATGCATAAAATCAAAATTAATGAGAATAACTCTTTTGAAATAAAAATAAATTCCTTTATGCATCTTTCTATGCATAAAATCAAAATTAATGAGAATAACTCTTTTGAAATAAAAATAAATTCCTGTATGCATCTTTCTATGCATAAATTCAATTTTAATGGGAATAACACTTTTGAAATAAAAATAATTCTTTTAGAATGCACAAACGGAAGGAATTGCTCTTTTAGAATAACCTAATGATAAACTTTAGTTCCACAAAATTTAAATTTTTTTTTACCATAACCTCCTTTGTATGGCTGACCATTTCTCAATTTTAACATTCAATTTATAACTTGAATTAATCCAATTTGAATTCTAATATCTCTAATCTACTCCATTTTCTAAAAATTAAGAGAGTAAACAATGAAAAGAGTTTAATCAATCATTTAATTAAACTTTCTAGGATTAAGAAGGGCTGAATTGTAAAGAAGAGAAGGGCTGAATTATAAAGAAGAGAAGGGACTGGCCTTTCCATCAAGGCATAGCATCAGATTTTTAATTCAAACATTTTCAAAGCATAAAATTTAAGAAAACCATAGATTTAAAATTCACAATAAGTAAGAATTAAGCTTACATGGAGTTTGTAAGCTTTCCTTTGGCTTGAGGGATTGAGGATTCTACTGTTGTTTGCACAACAAGAGTGGCCACCAGTTCTTTTGGAGAGGATTTAGTAAAAAAACAATTGAATCATCAAGTGAATTCAATGTATTTCACTCTGGGGAGAAGTAGAGTAACAGTGCATAAACACTATTCACCTTTTACAAGGGGAGAGGCTTCTATTTATAGGAAAAAGTGAGCCTCTAACCAAGCAAACTGATTCTAGAATTTTTTAGATCAGTTTGGTCACTTTTTGACCATTTTTAGGTCAGTTTAGCTTACTTTTTGGATCTAGTTGAAACAGGAGAGAGGAGAGATGAAAATATCTCATTATTTGTGAGTTTAAAACTCATCCACACATGTGAAATAGGAACCTTCTTCATGAGGGGAATTTCCCACACTGAGGTGTCAAAAATGCATCATTTCCTCTAAATATCTCTTCTTTTTTAACTAATAAATCTTGTCCTTAGTCAACTCTTCATCTTATGTGAGTATTTACTCATTTTTGGACGATTTTTCTTTTATTCTTCAATTTATCTCCTCCCTACATTTGGATTAATCTTATTGGTCCATAGGAACCTTAATCCAAAATTTTCAGAAAATCTGGACCCTCAGGCTAAGGTCCTTTTTACCTATTTTCAATTTATTCCAATTGCACACTGAAAAGTTCTTTTTGAATTTTTGTTTCAGGAAAAATCATTTTAATAAGAAGGGATATTTTTCCATCCAAAGATATCTAGAAACTAAATTATCTCTCTCTAGAATATTTTCTCTCTCTAGGCCAAAACAGATAGAAACAAGATCTGTTATTACTCTGAAAAGGGGATTGATTACAGGGAGAGAAACTAGACATCTTGAAGGGCTGGGGGAGGAATCTTACATCCTACCCCGCTTAAAAAACGTGAGATGTCCCCATCTCACAGGTGGAGTATGATCTCTTTCATCTTCTTCTTCTTCTTCAATCACTTCCAGCGTTACTGCCTTGGAAGTGGACGGTCGATTTGGGAACAACTCTCTTTGACTTTCCCTATTCTGAGACAAGGTCTTGCATTACTTTGGTTTGAAACTGCGAGTTGGTTAGAGGGTCTACCTCTAGGATTTCCCTGATTTTGGCCTCATACTCTGGAAGGAAGGAGCTAGAGTCTGGAATCTTGATCCCTGATTTCCCTGCCCTGAAAACCTTGATCCAAAAGGAGTTAGACAATCCATACTGCGATGTCCAAATCCTTGACAGTTATAGCATTTTACTCCCTTGTTCAAGGGTGGAACTTCTGAAGTTGAATTCCAAGGGATTGAGTTTCGGGAAAAGGACATTTCTTCTATTTTGAAACTTCCCATATCCTGGGCTTGACCCTGATATCTCTTAGGCGGTGGAAGGTTGGAATCACCTTCTGGAGCTAAAAACCTTTTGAAAGGTGATGGTGCTGGCTTTGGTGGGACCTTGATATCAAAGGCCTTGGAGAAATCCTTCGCCATCCGCACTGCTTCGGCCATGGAAATTGGCTTCGCATTCTTCACCAAAATATTCAAAGGTTCGTTCAGTCCCCGAATGAACCTGGCCACCATCAGCTGTTCTTCATCAATCGTGAGTATTTGAGGAAGAGAGCGAACGCTTGGTGATATACTTCAATAGTTCTGCTCCCCTGGGTTAGCTCTAAGAATTCGTTCATCTTTGTTTCCAAAAAGCCGGGAGGACAGAACCTCGTTCTTAGGTAAATTTTGAGATCATTCCATGTCTGGGTATTCTGATCCAGACGGTTTGTCTCGCAGTGGTTTCTCCATGCCACTCTAGCTGTTTCTACTATCTTTAGCCTTGCAAGAGCCATTTTGCTCTTCTCATTGTACCCGGTGACATCAAAGTACTCTTCCTTTGCTTCGATCCACTTCTCCACAGCCTTGCCCAAGATTTTCCCTTCACCCTTGAAAGGCCTAGGCTGCAAACTATGAAGAGTTTTACGAAAATCCAAGTCGAGCTCTTCCTCATCGAGTTGGGGGTTATCATTTCTACCACGACGACCTCGATCCATGTTCCTATCAATACGAAAAATCTTGTTAAGTCCCTTTACTTATGATTCAAATCCGATTTTTGATTCATCTGATTCTGGGGTTCTTTAGATAGGTCGGCTCCCCACAGAATCGTGGGAGATAAAGATACTCGCATTATCAGATAGCAATTCATTCAGAACATAACATTCATATCTTTAACACAATAATGGTCTATTAGACCGAAATTTCCATCTGAACAGTACTCCATGGGGGATTTCAATTTTATAGATTTTTAATTTGTCATCCCTTAACTTGATCCACTGGGTCAAGAGTTAACAGTAGCAATCTGTTAGCACAATCCACTAATCTCATAGTGATTTGCTGAAGTCATTATCATTATTCTAGTTACGAACATCAACACAGGGACTTGTCCCATTCATCCTCATTGTGGTTTTGCTTAGTTTATCGCTTTTCAACCAAAAATTCAGGAATCATCATTTTTCTATTAGAATCCAATTCAGCTCATCAGTACTCAATTAGAATTTTAAAATCATATCAACCACATTCAAATTCATCATCTTTTAAATAGCATTTTAGCTTATAATTTCAAGATCTTAGATTTACTCGTATATATTGCCAGTAAAGAGCTGCAGTTATACCCTTAGTAAATACGAGTAGTCACGGTCCTTGGAACTATAAGGTAAATACCATCATATCTAGGCCTCAAGCAAGTCTGGGGTTCCATATAATTGCAGTACTTCCATCTGAAGACCCAATTATCAATTTATGAATTTCAGTTTGAATAACAATTTGTATGAATTTTATCACACAATTACAATTATCAATTTATGAATTTCAGTTTGAATAACAATTTGTATGAATTTTATCACACAATTACAACATTTTACTGCTTCTTTATAAATTTTTGACATTTTTGGCTTCTTGGTTGATCCACATTAGCCAAATTTGCTATGATACCAGCTGTAAGATCCTTGTCCCCACCATGCAACGAATTCAGGGGTGATAGCAGCGGAAGTAGCACTTCTTGCATGGGAAGGGGTCCCACACTAGGGGCCTCGCCCACCACCACAGATATTCGGTGAAGAGACTAATCCATTGGTTCTTCCAAAACCGAACTTGAAAAAACTTTCCTTGCTCGGAAAGCACGGGCAATTCCTCCAAGATAACTTTTCTCTAACATAGTCAAAAGCCTTATCTAACAGAACTGATCTGACCGAACCCGTAAGTCCCATAGTCAGATCAGGAAAAAGATTGCACTTGGATCATAGAGACCAACGCTTTTTTCCTCATTGAGAGGCACAGCCATTGATTCTTTTCCATAGAACGATTTTTGTCCAGGATTTACTTCATCTATCGTACCATAACAGAATTGAGTCTCAATTTAGGGATCCATCAGTCCAGCCTAACCCCATCTAGTCCCATGGGTTAGCCAACCGTCCAACCACTGTAGTGATGGGATCCAATTAGGAATTTGGTTAGGTTTTGTCCTAGGTACTAGGAAAAAGAGTTCCCAAGTCCCCTAACCGGATATTCATGCAAACTTAAAACTAGTCACACCACTTACACACCCAATATGAAATTGCCTTTTCCAAAGAACCAGCTATCTTTAAAAACAATCATTTAATGAAACCATTGAGTCACTGATCCCAATCCTCAAAATCTCCGATTAAATCCTTATTTCCAATCATTCCTTCATCGGTGTATCTATGGCATCATTGGCAACCAGAACGCTCACCACCTGTCCACTCAGGGACCTTTTCGATGGTTCCTAGCTCATAGTAAAACCGGCAATATATTCACATATCAAAATGGAAACTCCGTTGAAGATCAGCAAGATCAACCAACGGATATAAAAGGGCCATAAACTCATTTGTTGAGGACCAGCAAGGTCAATCAACCAGATCCATGCCCGAATTCAGAAAACAACTCTTACTCCTTGTTCCAATATCTTTCACGATGCACGTGTGGGTATCGTCGGTGACCCAGAGCTCGAGCACCGTATGGTCAATACCCTCTAGGATCCTTCGCAGTGTGACCTAGTGCTTCACTCATAGACCACTTCCTTAGTCCCTCATCCACTGTACCGGAAGCTCACCATTTTAATCGAATCGAGGTTGGTCTCAAGACCTCGGCCGACCTTGCTAGCAAGATGTCCTCCATTGACTCTCCGTCAGCTGTTGCAACTTATTAGATTAGGTCTCCACGACCTCATTCACAAGACGGTCAAAATGCTTCCCCAACATTCTTGACATAAAACATTCATTAAAAAATAGGTCATAAATACAGTTTCTATAATGAACTCTCGTCTTTCCACATTGTTCCACATCAACCACATTATTTAATTCCACAACCATTTCACAAGTATTCCTATTCTCATCCAATCACATCATTTTCATCTCATCACATCTTTCCTCAATTTATCCTCATGAGATCTCATCCACTCGCATCTACCCATATCCACATTTTATCACATCACATTCATTCACATCTCATCCATTCAGACCACATCACATTCACTCACAACCCATTCATTCATTTTATCTCACATCTCATTCATTTACATTCTATCCCGATTCATTTTACCTCACATCTCATTCATTCACATCTATCCCGATTCACATCTCATCACATCACATTCATTCATATCCATCACATTCACATTCATTCATATCCATCACATTCATTCTCATCACCATTATATCACATCACTTCTATCCACATCATATCTCATTCATACACATCTCATCTCATTTATCCACATCCATCCAATCGTTCACATGTACGACTACTCATATCTATCCATACATTCATATCTATATATTCATGTCACATCACATCACATTCTTTCACATACACATCTATATCCGTTCTTTCACATACATCCACATCCATTCTTTCACAGACTCCTTTACATCCATTCTTCACATACACATTCACATCCATTCTTCTCACACACATCCTTATCCATTCTTCTCACACACATTCTTATCCATTCTTTCACATACTCATTCACATCCATTCCTCACATACACATTCACATTCATTATCATCACATACATTCACTCACATCCCATATCATTCATTTACATTTTGATTCACATGACCTCACATCTCATCCATTCATTCACATTTATCTGATTCACATCGCATCTCATCACATCTATCCACCTCACATTCTCATCACCTCTATTCACATCACATCCATCCATCCATTCATTCCCATCTATCTGATTCACATCACATCTCATCACATCTATCCACATCACATCTATCCACATCACATTCTCATCACTTCTATTCATATCACATCCATCCATCCATTCATTCACATCTATCTGATTCTCATCACATCTCATCACATCTATTCTCATCATATTCATTTAAACATAGAATTTAAGAGAATTCTAATTTTTGATATAAAGATTCTTTACGCATCAATTTATGCATAAAATCAACTTCATTGGGAATAACACTTTCAACAAATCCTTTTATGCATAAATTCAATTTCAAAAAAAATAACACTTTTGGAATAAAAATAAATTCTTTATGCATCTTTCTATGTATAAAATCAATTTTGATGAAATTAACACTTTTGGAATAAAAATAAATCCTTTATGCATCTTTCTATGCATAAAATTGATTTTGATGAGAATAACACTTTTGAAATAAAAATAAATCTTTTATGCATAAAATCAAATTTGATGAGAATAACACTTTTGGAATAAAAATAAATTCCTTTATGCATCTTTCTATGCATAAAATCAAAATTAATGAGAATAACTCTTTTGAAATAAAAATAAATTCCTTTATGCATCTTTCTATGCATAAAATCAAAATTAATGAGAATAACTCTTTTGAAATAAAAATAAATTCCTTTATGCATCTTTCTATGCATAAATTTAATTTTAATGGGAATAACACTTTTGAAATAAAAATAATTCTTTTAGAATGCACAAACGGAAGGAACTACTCTTTTAGAATAACCTACTGATAAACTTTAGTTCCATAAAATTTAAGAAAATTTTACCATAACCTCCTTTGTATGGCTGACCATTTCTCAATTTTAACATTCAATTTATGACTTGAATTAATCCAATTTGAATTCTAATATCACTAATCCACTCCATTTTTTAAAAATTAAGAGCGTAAAGAATGAAAAGAGTTTAATCAATCATTTAATTAGACTTTCTAGGATTAAGAAGGGCTGAATTATAAAGAAGAGAAGGGCGTGGCCTTTCCATCAAGGCATAGCATCAGATTTTTAACTCAAACATTTTCAAAGCATAAAATTTAAGAAAACCATAGATTTAAAATTCACAATAAGTAAGAATTAAGCTTACATGGAGTTTGTAAGCTTTCCTTTGGCTTGAGGGATTGAGGGTTCTACTCTTGTTTGCAGCAAGAGTAGCCACCAGTTCTTTTGGAGAGGATTTAGTAAAAAACAATTGAATCATCAAGCAAATTCAATTTATTTGACTCTGGGGAGGAGTAGAGTAACAGTGCATAAACACTATTAACCTTTTACAAGGGGGGAGGCTTCTATTTATAGGAAAAAGTGAGCCTCTAACCAAGCAAATTGATTCTAGAATTTTCTAGATCAGTTTAATCACTTTTTGACCATTTTTAGGTCAGTTTAGCTTACTTTTTGGATCTAGTTGAGAAACAGGAGAGAGGAGAGATGAAAATATCTCATTATTTGTGAGTTTAAAACTTATCCACACATGTGAAATAGGCACCTCCTTCACGAGAAAAATTCCCCATACTGAGGTATCAAAAATGCATCATTTCCTCTAAATATCTATTCTTTTTTAACTGATAAACCTTGTCCTTAGTCAACTCTAAATATCTCTTCTTTTTTAACTGATAAACCTTGTCCTTAGTCAACTCTTTATCTTATGTGAGTATTTACTCATTTTTGGGGGATTTTTCTTTTATTCTTCAATTTATCTCCTCCCTACATTTGGATTAATCTTATTGGTCCATAGGAACCTTAATCCAAAATTTTCAAAAAATCTGGACCCTCAGGGGCTAAGGTCCTTTTTACCTATTTTCAATTTATTCCAATTGCACACTGGAAAGTTCTTTTTGAATTTCTGTTTCAAGAAAAATCATTTTAATAAGAAGGGATATTTTTCCATCCAAAGATATCTAGAAAATGAATTATCTCTCTCTAGAATATTTTCTCTCTCTAGGCTAAAACAGATAGAAACAAGATCTATTATTATTCTGAAAAGGGGATTGATTACAGGGAGAGAAACTGGACATCTTGAAGGGCTGGGGGAGGAATCTTACATCCTACCCCACTTAAAAAATGCGAGATGTCCTCATCTTGCACAGGTGGAGTATGATCTCTTTCATCTTCTTCTTCTTCTTCAATCACTTCCAGCATTACTGCCTTGGAAGTGGACAGTCGATTTGGGAACAACTCTCTTTGACTTCCCCTATTCTGAGGCAGAGGTCTTGCATTACTTTGGTTTGAAACTACGGGTTGGTTAGAGGGTCTACCTCTGGGATTTCCCTGATTTTGGCGATAGAAACATGATTACTCTAGTATGGAATCTTGATCCCTGATTTCCCTACCCTGAAAACCTTGATCCAAAAGGAGTTAGACAATCCATACTGCGATGTCCAAATCCTTGACAGTTATAGCATTTCACTTCCTTGTTCAAGGGTGAAACTTTTCAAGTTGAATTCCAGGGGATTGAGTTTCGGGAAAAGGACATTTCTTCCATTCTGAAACTTCCCATATCTTGGGCTTAACCCTGATATCTCTTAGGTGGTGGAAGGTTGGAATCACCTTCTGGAACTAAAAACCTTTTGAAAGGTGATGGTGGTGGCTTTGGTGGGACCTTGACATCAAAGACCTTGGAGAAACCCTTCGCCATCCGCACTGCTTCAGCCATGGAAACTGGCTTGGCATTCTTCACCAAAATATTCAAAGGTTCGTTCAGTCCCCGAATGAACCTGGCCACCATCAGTTGTTCTTCTCTAAGAATTTGTTCATCTTTGTTTCCAAAAAATCGGGAGGACAGAACCTCGTCCTTAGGTAAATTTTGAGATCATTCCATGTCTCAGTATTTTGATCCTCTAGATGGTTTGTCTCGCAGTTGTTTCTCCATGCCACTCTGGCTATTTCTACTATCTTCAACCTTGTAAGAGCTATTTTGCTCTTCTCATTATCCGGTGACATCAAAGTACTATTTCATTGCTTCGATCCACTTCTCCACAGCCTCGCCCAAGTTTTCCCCTTCACCCTTGAAAGGCCCAGGCTGCGAACTATGAAGAAATTTACGAACATCCAAATCGACCTCTTCCTCATCGAGTTGGGGGTTATCATTTCTACCACGATGACCTCGATCCATGTTCCTATATCAATACAAAAAATCTTGTTAAGTCCCTTTATTTATGATTCAAATCATTTGATTTTTGATTCATCTGATTCTGGGGTTCTTTAGATAGAGAGGCTGCTCCAGATGCCCTCCCATCTCTCCCCTTGGGAGCCCCACAAAGAAATAATGACCAGGCTAGCTTGGTCATCGTTTAAAAGGAGAATATTTATTTATTTATTAATCTTTAATGTTAACTTTAAAGACATTAAGAAAGAGATGCTACTTTTTCTTTATACCAAAATTTTTGGTGAAATTGTTGTTTTCTCAAGGAAAGTGATAAAATCTGTCATATTCTAGAATTCAGTTTGTAAAGTGTTATCTTGATTGAGTTAAAAAGTACAGGTATATCTTCTTTCCGCCTTGACGCTAACCCTGTTTTCGTGCTTGTGTAGTCGGGTGGCGACGTTAGTAGTAGCGAGGCCCGGAGTCTACCCAAGGTATCCCTCATACCATTGGGAGAATAAGATTTTGCCAAATGGAGGCCAATATTGTGATGTTGCCTAGTTTTGCGGGCCCAAGCTAGTACAGTGAATAAGTCCTCCCTAGCGTGTAGACATCCCTCTGAGGGGTGGGAGGATCAAGCGATGGAGCTTGAGAGGGCGACATGCTAGCTTGAGTCCTTGCCAGCCCCCACCGATGATGAGGTGTATGGTCTCGTAGGGATTGCCCAATCTATAGAGGCTGGAAGGCTAAATTCTAGATCATCGACATAATAAAGTAAAGAGCTTGGATTTGGCTATGAATAATTTTAAACATTGTATCTTTTTTTTAATAAATACTTTGTTTGTAAACATTGTGTACATTGATAAAGACTGTTTAAATGAACCATATGTAAGGCTTTTTATTAAGGAACTTGTTTATTTGTGTCAAATAGTGTGGTAGGATTAATTAGAAAATAAATTGATGTGTGAGTTGGGTGGAAAGTGGGAGGATGGGATGCCCTAATGGCAACATCCTATGGGGACGGGTGAACCCGATTAGTTGGGTAACTTTCCAATAAATTAATTAAAGCGCTACGTCGTCGTTAGATAAATAAATCCCTGGGCAACCTTCTCTAGAGGACTAGGTCAGTGGCTGTGCCTTGCATAGATAAGGAAAAAATCGTTATTTCTAGAAGTCAAGAATAGAGGTTTCCCGAGTTAAAGTCGATCACTCTATGAGTGGTTTGATTTTAAAAATCCTTTAAAAAGACCACACTCCCCCTGTGAGATAGAACTAGGTTATACCTACTAATCGTATCCTTGTATCTTACATGGTCAAGGTATCGATGAGTAGGAAACTACCCCAAGTTAGACTTAGTAGACTATCTTAAAGGTTTCCCCTATTTAGGAAGTGGGGACCTTACAAATACCTCTAAGCCATGGACTTTATAGTTTGGACATGTATGAGAGATTGGCACATAATGCTTGTTTAGTTATATTGCCACACATGCAATGAGTGACATGCATTTATGGCATGCTGACTTTGGTCACTTCTCAAGGAGGTTAATTCAAGGAATCGACTCCAATATAACTCAAGGAATCGACTCCAATATAACTCAAGGAGGTTAATTCAAAATTAGCCAAGGTTTTAGTACCTTACAAAGAAGGCAAGAGAGCAGTCTATCGTGAGGGTAGATTCCTCATTGAGGATTTCATAAAACCAAACCAAAACCCAATCTAAGGCCCAAAACAAAACTAGATTCCCTTCAGTGTATCTGATGGTTGGCATCGTAGCTCTATTACATGTTTCATAAATAACTAAGCTTGTTAGAGTGAACTATGCAAGTTTGTTTTGTTGTATTATTTAAGGTCTCCAAGCATTGCCTAAGGCACTTTTCTAGCATGTTCTTCTCATTTTAGAGCTTTCGTTCATTCATATTACTTTTAGCAAGCTTTGTCATGGCGCATATAGAATGCATCTCTTTTCAAGTCTTATAATAACCCTTTCTCTTGTTTCAACAATTGATTGGAATAGGTGTATGCATTCTAGAAATGACTTGATGACTATTTTTGGTACAATTATTGATCCAAGAAACAAGGAGTTAATTGAAATTTCCCAAACCATAATGTATTCAATTTAAAAAACACAACAAATTATGGTCTTGAAAACCGAAGACCATGAGGTTGTTCATGCATGCGCTCTGATTTCCACCTATTAGCCCCCTCAATGGCCACCACCAAAGCTTCACGTAAAGAATTATAAACCGTCAATTGTCCCCCAGCTGCCTCGTGAGACTGCCTCCATGAAATCTATTGGCTAGGGCTGGGTTAGATGTAACACGAGGCCCAAGCTGGGTACCCTAGACTAGTTGGCAAGTTCATTGCAACCTAGTGATGGAATCTTCTATGTGTACTAAATAGCCATTAGCTCTTCCCCAGTTGGTGGCCCTCTGTGGGGACTGAGTGGAAAAGCGAGAGAAGCTCCCAAGTGGCAAAAAAGAGTGTAGACAAGAGCATGGTCTTTAAAATCAAAGACCAACAATAAGTATAAAAAATCGAAGACCAACAACAACAACTGGCAGGTGTTGAAAATACACAATGTTGTTACATGTGGAAAATAACACCAAAAACTATGAAATTTGAGGTAATTAAAACTCTTCTCAGTGAGCGTCTGCATGCCCAGGTGTCGTCCATGCACGTTTGCCTGTCTGCATGCCTCGCCCACCCCTTTCTCTCATCGTCTCCCCCATCTCTCTCTACTTGCTGAGCTCGCTGCGCCTGGTAAGGTCCTCCCCCTGTGAAGGGGGGAGCTCTACCCACCATGTCTCTACAAGACATCGTGCTGCTCGGCTCCAACCCCTCATTTCTTGCCCTTAGAGAGGGAGCACGCTCCTCATCTTTGGTTCTGCATCAAGCCCCTACTGGGCCTCATGGAGGTCACCATTCTCCACCAGAAGCTGGTCATTTGCCCTCTCCTCTGCTTCGTCATCTCAGAAGGTCTGTGTGGGGTCACGAGAAGTTGAAGGTGGTCCTGCTCAGGAGCCACATTAAGGCAGATATACTCATGCACAACCCGTTCTGGCTCAGCTCGGTCAACCTATTTCTTTCGCCGCGGAGGCTGTTCATCATCCGAAATCTAGTCGCGCTGTATCAGGTCATGTTCTCTCTTCAGTTCCCCTTAGGATTAATGTTAACCCAATGGTTAATCTCTCTCAAAACCCTGTCTTTGAAGAAAGGTTCTGTGATGGTGATGTTGATGATGAAGGTGCTGTCATCTGTGATGATGATGAACTTGCTGCATGGCAGGATCACCTGTCCTCACACTCGCTGATCGCCCTCTGTCATGGGGCTAGACCCCCTGTTGACACTCTTAAGTACTGGATCAAGAATAACTGGGAACAGAGGGGTATAAGAGTTGCTTCAGTCCAACATCTACCTAATGCATATTACATGTTTCATTTCGAGGATCCTGAAAGTGCCACCGCTGCTATCAACAATGGTCAATGGATTATTAGGAATACACCTTTGTCGTTCTTCAGATGGTTTGAAAGTTTTGACCCTAAGGGCCCTAAGCCAACAAAAATCCCAGTGTGGGTTGAGTTAACAAACATGCCGGCTAAGTTCTCTCTCTGGGCCAAAAGGATTGGAGGTTCAGTTGGCAAAGTGTTAGGGCAAAAGTCCTTCCAGGTGGTTAACCCTCAATGGGCTTATCAGACGCTCATAGAGGTTGACACGGCTAAACTGTTAAAGGATAAAGTTCCTCTTAAAAATACGGAAGGGCAAGTCATATATGAACAGGTTTTAACTTATAAAAATTTGCCCAATGCTTGCTTTAATTGTAATAAACAAGGTCACATGATTAGGGATTGCCCTGATATACATCAATCCACAGATATTTCTAAGGCTCCCGGCAAGGATGTCCTTTGTGGTTCCCCAAAAAAAACACGTTTCGAAGAACAAAAATCACAAAGAAAATTGGCATATTCCTGCCAATAGGTTTGCTCCTCTCTTGGCAGATGTCCAAGATGGCTATGTTGGGAAAAGTGAAAGTCATACTCTGGATAATCCTATCCAAGTCAAGGAGACCCCAAAGGCAACCCATTTCGGGGAGGAACATTTTTCTCCTGGAATGAATGCCCACAAGGATAGAGTTTTCTTCAGCCAAGAACATGACTCTCCTATGGATTCAGATGATGACTTCATAGATAAAACACAGCACACTGATAATGTGTTCAAAACTCAGTTGGAAGCAGAAGATGTGGCAATGATGAAAAGAATGTCCCTCTCCCCATCTAAGCATCCCGACGAGGAGGGAGGTTTCTCTCCCCTTCCTTTGATTGCTAAGATGAAGAGAAAAAAGGAAAAGGTCCAGGAGGCATTGAGAGCCTCTATCCAAAGCTAGTAAAAGATGAATCATATAAACTTGCTCTCTTTCAATTGTAAGGGGCTCACTAATCCTGAAAGGGTAGTGGCCATTAATAGATGGGTTAGAGACATGCCGTATGATTTTGACTTTCTAAATCTTCAAGAGATTAAAGTTGGGGGAACCCAGTTTCATCATAATCTGCAAAGAATCTCAAAGAATACTCATTAGTTTTTTACTAATCATCCTACAGGTAAAGGTGGGTCTGCAGTTGGCATTCACAGTAAGTGGGAACATTCCATTCAGGATGCATGGTTTGATGATATGCACAGTTGGACAGCGGCTTGATTGGGGAAACCTTTTAACTTCACAGTGGTTTCTATTTATGCTTCTTGTTTGGCTAGTATGAGGGCAGTATCTTGGCATTTTGTTAATCAGATAGAGGGTCCCATTTTGTTGGTGGGTGACTTTAACATGGTTGAATGTCAAGGAGACAGAAGTAGATTTCTGGGAAGAACAGTTAATGGTCTTGAGAAGGCTAAATGGGAACTTCTGAAGGTGGGTAAGGCCCTTTCAGACCTCTCCCCTAAAACAGGGTTCACTTGGTCTAATCTTCAAAAAGGTCACTATCACAGGGCTGCGAGACTTGACAAACTCTATGCCTCTAGTTGCCTGGTGGACATGCTCACAAACGTCAAGTGCTTTACAGACACTTCCCTCAACATCTCAGACCACTTTCCCTTGATTTGCAATCTTTCGGTGGGTCAGGCTAGGGCTGGCTAGCCACACCTGGACCCATCTCTTTTCCTACTGTCGTGTGTGCAACAAGAGATTAAAAGTTTCATCTCAGATGCCTTCAGGCAATGTGTTTCCCCCTCCAAGGGTTGGGCTTTGCTGGTCAATAGGATGCATACTATTTGCAGGGACTATAAGCTGAAAGCTGCTGCTATTCCTCTGAATCGCAGAGTGCAGATTAGAAAAACAAATTCAAGTTCTCCTTCAATCTAACAAGGGGTTGGTTGATCATACTCTAATTGATCTAAGGAACAAGCTTAGACTTGAGGAACTACTTGTTGCTGCCAAAACTACTATGCTTTGGTATAGAGAGGCGTGGGCTGGAAAAATTGACACCCCCCACCCTAAGATGTTTTCTCTACTCAAAAGGAAAAAAGCTAGAGGTCTTATTCCTCTGGTTAGGAAACCTAATGGCCACGTTGCTGGTACTGAAGAGGAAAACCTTCAAGTCATCAAGGACCATTTTCTTAACTTGTTCTCCACTGTCTCCTCTCCCACTCCAGAAATTATCGCAGCTAGAGCCAAAATCGCTCTCACTAGGAAAAAAATGGTTAATCCTTCATTGGCTATGAAATTAGATGCCCCCTTCTCTGAGAAGGAGGTGAAGGATGCTATCACTCACCTCAAAAAGGGGAAATCCCCTGGGGAAGATGGGATCCCTAATGAATTCTTCCAAGCCTTCAAAGAGGAGCTCGCCCCACACATCTTAAACATCTGGAAAGAAGCCATGAGAAAGGGTTTCCTTGCTTATAAAACCAATGTGGGGGTTATTAAGCTAATCCACAAAAAAGGGGAGAAGGATGACTTGGGGAACTGGAGGCCCATAACATGTCTCTCTTCTCTTTACAAAGTCTTTGCATACATTCTGACTAGGAGAATTAACCCCTACATGGATGCTTGGATCCTGAAGGAGCAAAAAGGTTTTATTAAGGGGAGGTATATCCTTGATGCTATCATAAGTCTTTGGGAGGGCATGGATCATGCTGAAAGCTCTGGGCAAAACTACATCTTTCTGAAAATAGACTTTGACAAAGCTTATGACAGAATTGATTGGTCCTTCCTCTTTCAATCTTTACAGGACATTGGCCTTAACAGAAAATTCATCAAGAATGTTCAAACCCTCTTGGGGAATGCTTCCTCAAGGGTTGCTGTTAACGGGGCTCTTACAGAAACTTTTCCTCTGAAGAAGTCTATAAGACAAGGGTGCCCTTTGTCCCCCCTGCTATTTGCCATTGTTGATGCCATGGGGTGGTTGGTGAATGAGGAAATATCTAACAACAATATCAAAGGCATCTCTATCCCTGGGGGCAGAGCTGTTATGTCTGTAACGTTTCGCTGATGACACCAATGCTCTGCTCCTTAATGAGTTTCAGACTGCAGTTCACTTTATGGCTTGCCTGGACACTTTCTGTTTAGCCAGTGGTTCTCAAATCAATCATGCTAAAACAAGTTTCAGAGTTTTTGAAGGTGTGCCTCCCACTAATCTTGGCCGCAGGATATAACGCTATTCTAGAAGGGGTAGTCTTCAGGCTGTTAGGCATACCCATGGGGTTTAATATTTCTGTCAAATAGAAATGGGATTTTGTTTTGCAAAAGCTTAAAAGCGAGGTTTTGAAATGGAGTCAAATAAATACAGGTGTTGCTTCTCGAGCTTTTGTACTAAACCATTTCATTATTCTCTCTGTGGTCTATTTTCTGGCATGCTGGAGACCCTCTAAAACCCAAATGAACTCCCTGTATACTATTATGGGGAACTTCCTATGGGGAGGATCCTTAGACAGAAGAAAGTTCAGCAAGGTGGCCTTGCATGTCTGCTGTATGAATAAAGAACAGGGTGGTTTGGGCATCATCAACATTGGAATGCTGGCAGAAAAACTTACGAAAAAACTTGCAGCAAAGTGGATTCAAAGGGCCATCTTCTCCAAGGATGTTTGGGCAGACTTGCTTAAAAAAAATGTGGACAAAGAACAGGGTGGTTTGGGCATCATCAACATTGGAATGCTGGCGGAAAAACTTGCAGAGCAAAGTGGATTCAAAGGGCCATCTTCTCCAAGGATGTTTGGGCAGACTTGCTTAAAAGAAATGTGGACAAATTTTATTTAAAAAACAAAAGAGCTTGGAAAGGGTTCTCACTCAATGAGGTTCTTTTCTCTAAGGCTCACCTCTCTCCTACTAGCAGTAAGCTCAGCTCTGCAGAATGTGGGAGTCTTGGATGGGCTTCAAAAATCTTTTTTCTTTCCAGATGTATACCAAGAGGGGCTGTTATGCGTATGCAGCTGATTCAGTGTGGTTTGGTCATCTCGTCAAGCCTATTGCCAATGCTCACTTACAGACCGCTTTTCTTGTTTCAAAGCAGGGGTGAAGGTGTGGGCAGATCTATGCGACTCGTCTGGTATGTTAAACAGTGTCCAAATAAGAAACAAGTTTTCCTTACAACGTGGTTGTGTTGAGCTTATTGTTCAAAGATGTAATGAATTGAATGTTTTCATTCCTCATGCGGGTAAATGTGATTATAAAGAGTTTTCAAAAGCTCTTAGATGGGGATCTTCCATGAACCTTCTCAAACTCCCAAACCCACATATTGCAGACAATCTGGATTTCAAACTCAACAAAAGGTGGTCTTTGAAGAACTGGAATAAGCATCAATGGTCATTTCGCTTCAAAATTATTTGGGCCTTTTCCCAAGAAAGGAAGCATGCAATTTTGGTTTGCTTGTGGTCCACAAAGCAATTTGGACGCAGGAGAGAGCTCGGAAGTTGGGTCATGGGAATGGTATATGCCCTCGTTGCAAAGCAAATCTGGAGACTGTTTCCCATCTCTTTTACACATGCCTAGACACTAAACAGTTTCTAAAAGTGCTTAATGATGCCTTCGAGAAGACTAGAAGCTCCCCGCTCAGCTGGAAAGAAGTTCTTTTAGGGGAATGTCATCAGCTAGACCCCTTAACTTGGCAGTCTGTCAGATGTCTCTTGTTGTGGCATGCCTGGAAACAAAGGAATGAAGCCCTCTTTGGCATAAAAACTAATCACAATTTCTTTCTATTTCTTGACAGTATTCTCAAGTTGACCAAGCAAGTCCAACCTAAAGGTGAAAGTTCTGAAGCTGGTCGGCTGGCAGGATCATCAGTGGAGAAAGTGGAGGAAAGTTCTGAGTTCTTCTAACTCCAACACTAGGGCAAGTATGTGTCAAGGATTGGAGAAGGAATGCTTCAGAAGGCTCCAATATGCTGTTCATCGGGCTTAGGCCACTGAAGATTACAGAGGGGAACATCACACCTTTTTATGCATTTTATATAGTTGGTTCACCCTTAGGCCACTGGATTCTTAGCCATCCGTCTATGGGTCACATCGGTGTTCTCATCTTTGAGGGCTTTTGGATTGTAGCTAAGGCCACCTATTGGCTTAGCTGTCTTAAGGGTCCCCCCATGGACCTTCCTCATGGGTCGCTGTAATCTCATCCTTTTTTAATATATTTTCCTGTTTCTACTATAAAAAAACTATGAAATTTCAATTTTTGCTTGGGTACCAGTTTTGTTTCAGAGGATGATAGATGGTATTTGGTGTGTAGTTTGCTTGATGGTGACTCTGATGCTGCTGTTGATGGGCTGAGAGTGGGTCTCGAAAGAATTCTATGTAACGTTTTCGTTTTCCTTTTTATTATATATATATATATATATATATATATATTATTGGTCCAAAAAAAAAAAGAACTATGAAATTTCAATTCTATATGGAAGTGTGTGTATGAGGTACAAAGGTGAGGGGACATTTGATGGAGCAAGGGGGTTTTTGCTCTTCACTGCTTTAAATTTCAAACTCAAGAAAAACGCGCCATTGTGGCTCGAAAAGCTTTTGACATAGGTTTGCAAAGCGCCTTCTCGAAGAAGCAACAAGGTACTGAAAGCTCTCTGTACAAAATCCCACAAGAAAAAACAAGCATCTTTTCTGCCCAACTCCAAGGGGCTTCCCAACCTTACAAAGCAAGCAATAATTTTTGAATGGAACAGCATTAAATTAATTGAGGCTTTTGGCGTACTCTTTCCGCTTCGTGATTGCAGGGTTTTTAAAAATTTTTAATAAAAAAATGGTATCGAAGGCTTGGAAATTGAAAAGAAGATCTTGGCTTAAGAATTCTGTACAAATGGAAGAAGTTGAGGTACCCTCCCCTTCTGACATTTGAATAAAATAAACACCCCCGCGCTCATTTCCACCTCATTTTTAAAAACCACCAAAAATAATGCACCATTAAAATATTCCTTTTTCAATATGTACTTAAAAATGTTAGCATGAGTTACATCGCTTGATTGTGATATTGCTTTTTATATTACGCTCTTGTCCTTTCAACATTTCTAAAGTGCATATATATAAAGCTTTTTTTTAATTTCATGATATTTTTTTTGGGGAACAATAAGTAACTATATTTTTATTAACAACACAAAAGCTTCCATTTACAACATGTCCTTGTTTACACCAAGTAAATTTACACCTTCCATTCATGATATTGTTCTATATTGAGCTCCAAAGTGCATATATAATGTTCCATATTGTGATATTGTTCTATATTAGGCTTTGAGAGCGCATACATAATGTTTTATTTAGTTTCTGATATGTTTCGTGTTGTGATAGTGTCCTATATTAATCTCTTTGTTGTATATTAAGCTCTTGCCCTTTCAGAATTTCTGAGTTGCAATGAAAGTGCACATAATGTATTAAGGATTTGAAGTGCAAGTACACCACAATATAGCATAACATTGCCTAATAAATTCTCTTCTTCCCTAAATTCATAGTTGATAGTGGCTAAAAGCTCTCATTTCTACAAAAACAGATCTAACAAGAACACAAAATTCCAAGGAAAATTCTTGTGGAAAGAGATCCTATGTGTGCGTGTTTCAAGAGAGAGACTCATATAGATTGAAGTAAGCTCGTGCATGGGAGCTTGCCTTCATGTGTTTCGAGAGAGCTTGCTCATGTGAGTGGTGATGTTGGGAAGTTCATGTGTTTTGAGAGAGCTTGCTCATGTGAGTGGTGATGTTGGGAAGTTCAAAGAGCACACTTGAAGATTGGCTATCCTAGCACTCACCAATGTAGTCACATAGCTCGCACAAGCATGCATCCTACTTTGCAAAGTGTGCTAGGACTACATAAGCCTTCTCCCAACCATTTAGCCACATTTGCCCACCATCTAGTGTCAAACTAGGAGTAGTTGAGTGCTCAGGTGTCCAACAACAATTACTCCTCATATAGGGGGCCTTACAAAATTGAGCACATCTTGTCACTCACAGTAACAATATGAGGGTGGAGCATTGACTAAATACTTTTCCAACCACACACACACACACACACACACACACACACACACACACACACACGTGTGTTAGTTGTGCAAGGTAAGCCCACAATCTAGTAAGGCTAGATCTGGCCATACATTTTTTAAGGGAAACCCCATAAAGATGACTTCACTCGCCTCTCTTATAATGTTTCTTTTTAGCAAGAACCCTTCCAAAAACTATGGCTGAAAGTTGCAACCCTCTTCTTTTTTGGGCCCCTTCCCCCACACCTCTTCCATCTAGTGTCTTAACTAGGAGCAGTTGAGTGCTCAAGTGCTCACCACACCCAGCAAGTACTCCTCATATAGGGGGCCATACAAAATAGAGAGCATCCTATCACTTACAATAACAACATGAGGGTGGAGCATTGAGTAAATTATTTTCCAACAAAACACACACACACACACACACACACACACACACACAAAAATCCCAATTGCCATTTTGCAAGATAAAAAATGGGATCATGGTGAATCCTTTAAAGCGTTTATCAAAGCCAACTCATTTGACATATCGTTTGGAAAGCTCTTGAAGAATAGGTTCTAAATCTACATTCCCGGATTTGGTATGTTGAAGATACACCAAAAAGTATATTGAAAATAAAATTCCCAAAGTAATGGGATTTTCCCAAACTCCCTAATATGGTTTTTTTTTTTGTAATACTCCCTTTTTAAGGATCATGTATGTTTGAGATGTAGTATCGACATCCCAATTGACCTTCATAATGGATGGGGTTATGTTTGACTAAGATAGTTTGTGACAACGTTTTGGAGGTCTTGACACACATGACTCTACAATTCTAGATAATCTACCCTATTATTGTAAGGCTCAGGAAATCCTTTTTGTAATACCCCCTTTTCAAGGAGAATGTATGTTTGAGATGTAGTATCAACATCCCAATCTTGATATGGACAAGATTATGTTTGACTAATATAGTTTTAAGGCTTGGGAAATCCTTTTTGTAATACCCCCTTTTCAAGGAGAATGTATGTTTGAGATGCAATGTCGACATCCCAATCTTGATATTGGACGAGATTATGTCTGACTAATATAGTTGCGATAATTTTTTAGAGGTTTTGACACATCTAATGCTACAATTCTATATAATTTGCCCTATTGTTGTAAGGCTCGAGAAGAGTTCAATTTTACAAAAGTTCACTCTAGAAAATGGCACCCAAGCCCTAATGTGAATGCCCGAACCTCATCTAACAACTAGACTTTGTAAGGGTGTGGAGGTGATCACCCTTGCAAACTCTCATTGCTTTTGGATGAGGTTTAGGTGCTTTCAGATGAGGTTTAGGTATGATGTCATGGAGAAGAATCCAATAAATTATGAAAGCTCTTAAGGAACATGAGACTCTAAAAAATGGCATCCGAGCCTTGTTGTGAATGTCTAAACCTCGTTTGATGGGGACAAGAATCTCTAGGGGTCTGGAGGAGGCCTTTGGAGATCATTTGCAGGGGTTTTGAGGAGGTCCCTTGGAGGGGTTTTGAGGAGGTCCCTTGGAGGGGTGTTGAGGAGTTCCTTCAAAGGGGTGTTTCTCCCCCACACCCATGCAAAGTATCATTGGTCAAGTTTTGGGTATGATGGCATGAGGAAGATACCAACTTTACTAGAGCTCTCAAGGCACACGAGACTCTATAAAATGGCACCCAAGCCTGCCAAAACCTCACTTGGTGGTATGAGACTTTGCAAGGGTATGGAGGTTCTCATTGTAATTAGATGTTCTCATTGTAATTGGAGGATACGATGGCATAGGGAAGAACCATTTTTATAAGCACACTAGACCTATAGAATGCCTCAACCTCAGCCAATGGTGATGAGTCTTTGTAGGGGTGTGGAGGGTGTGCTCCTCCTCACGTTTGCAAAGTCTCTTGACCATTTGATGATGTTTAGGTATGATGGCATGAGGAAGATCCCAATTTTACGAGAGCTCTCATGGCACATGAGACTCTAGAAAATGGTGCTGCCACTCGAGACCTATTGAGAATGTCCGAACCTTATTTGATGGTGGTGACCATACTTTGTAAGCACACCCATGAAAAGTCTTGTTAATGCCATTGACTGAAGCGGATGTAGTTTGGGTATGATGGCATGGAAAGAGTCCAATTTTACAAGATCTCTCAAGGCACATGAGACTCTAGACGATGGCATGCCCAGGCTATTAATTGATGGCAATGAGACTTTGTAGGGGTGTGGAGAGGGTCACCTCCCCCCCCACACCCATGCAAAGCCTCATTGCCATTATAGGAGGTTCAGGTATGATGGCATTAGAAAAGTCCAATTTTATGAGAGCTCTTAAGGCACCCTAGCCCACACATAGTCCTTGGGTTGGCAAGCTTGCTTTGTACTCATACTCCATAGCACATGCACACTAATCACGTGCACATGGCACTCAACTTATAATTTTAAAGATAAGTTCATCCTTATGTTTAAAATATGCAGGAATCCTACGTTCATGCCAAGACTCATGCAATTTTGATGCTCCTATCATAACGTACACACACTTTTGAATAAAAAGGATCAAGTAATAGTCATAGCTCAATCTCTGACCCATTGCCAGGTTTATTTTGAGATATCAACTCCTCACTCAAATCTGGCCAATAAGCCAAGCAAGGCTTTGATAAATCACACATTGGGACATGAACTAGCATTGAAGGTCTTTCTTTGCATCTCAAGATTCTAAACCCCACTCTCATGCCAAAGGCCATCTCATTTTCCAAAGTGACCCTAGACATCATCTCAAATTCAAAATGGTTATTGGTTATTCTAAACCTCGCTCTCATGTAAAGGCCATCTCATTTTCCAAAGTGACCCTCCTAGTCATCATCTCAAATTCAAAGTGGTTATTGGTCTTATTTTCCAAATTGACCCTCCTAGTCATCATCTCAAATTCAAAATGGTTATGGGTCTCCTCAAAACTTACCTTTAGTAGATAATGGGATGATCGACTTGCCAAGCATGGAAATGGACATCTTTCTCGTATGTGAGTGTACATCCCAAGGAAAAACACTAAGGTAGCACTCACTAAATAATCTGCATGTACCAAACCATTTTATTATGACACCACTATTAATGCAAGATGACTTCCCCTCCAAGTCATTCCCACATCATCTTTTTTTTTTGGCAACTCATCCATTACTCTTTCATAAATTTTCATTATTTATCTCCATTAAAATGCTAAAAAAAATTAATGTTATAACCTTGTAAACTTTAGTGCATAAAGTCCTATGTCCTTTTAACCTTAGGTCTTTAGTAGGTTTAAGAGATTGAAACCTAGGCTTATCTATAATTGATTGCCACCATCGATGTAAGCCTAGCCTTATCTTTTCTTTTAACTATAGCACACTATATTATAGTGTACCACCATCAATCTCTCTACATAATGACTAAGCCAACAACTTCTCTTCAAGGTCATGAAGTTGACCATGTCCCCGTGCTGGCTAGTTCTTCTCAACAATTTGACCAAGATGTTGACAAAGGTTGACCATGTGCTAGCTAGTTCAACAATTCGACAAAAAATGCATAACTCTACTTCCTTCACCTACTTTGTGTTGCCTCTTATAGACATTATGAACAATGCAGCATCGATAACGTCCTCCTCTACTTAAAATGGGGTATTTGCGTGGTTGGTTCCTCATTGATTATTAATGATTCGTAGACTAATCCAAAGTCCATTTACACGGAATTTCACACTCCTCAACTTTTAGACCATCTCCATAACTCCTCAATTTTTGTTTTCTCTTCATCTTCACATAAGGCTTGGGTAATCTTTATCTTCTTTAAATGCCTACCCATGTAACATGTGCACATCATTGGGCCACGTGGCCACGTGATGGGATCTTTATAGTGGGAACGACATTACTAGATAGGTAGGAGGAGAAGGAGGGGAGAGAAAGGGAGGAAAGAAGGGGTTGGGGGGATGATATTCATGGGGAGAGAGAAGAGTGTTCCTTGCTTCCCCCCTCCACCCCCCCTCTCTCTCTCTCTCTCACTATATATATATATATATATATATATATATATATATATATATATATATATAATGTTTCTATTTCACTATTTAGGAATTTAATAACCTACAAGCCTTAAGAAAGAGTTCAAGCCTATGAAATTACATCCAAGTTTGTGGAGCACAAGCATCATATACGTTGAGACATTGATCTGAACTAGTGCTAATGGACATTGATGACTCACCATGGTGATAACTTCCACACTTATACCATTGGCACGGTTGGTGAGATTAGAGTTGATATGCTGCCAGTGGGATACTAGACTATGTGTGATATCCATATTTGGATTACTAGAGTATGGCATAGGTATAGCACCAGCTCATATAGTTAGGTTCCCACTATGGACCAACCATTGTATGTTATAGTAGGAGAATACTTTCCCATATAGTATGTACTCTTATCTCTTTATTTTATGGCTGTAGAAGAGAAGAAGATAGAAGAAAATTTAGCCATCTGTCTCTCTTGTGTGTCTTGCTCTCCCTTATATGTGTGTGTTTGCATCTAAGTAACTCAAGCTCTTTCTCTCCCTCGCATTGTGAGCGAGAAGCTAGACAAGAATAACTTCCAAGTTCAGGATGACCAATTTCAAAAAGGACATTGGGAGTTCACTACAAGTGATGAAAAGGAGCCAAAAATTAGTGAAGAAAAAATGCCACCCCTAATCAGATGTAAACATATAAAGCATGGCATGAAAGACTAGAAAGCTTTGTACAAGTTGTCTTGCCAATGTGATAGACTCTATGATTATGCATATATAGGATGTACAAACACCTATGGAGGCTTGGGACACCTTGATGAAGATGTATATCATAAACAAGCTTGAAAGATGTAGCTAAAGCAAGAGCTATAAATGATTACTCAAAGGTGAAAATTAAAGGGCTTGCAAATTCCCTTTCTTTTATTGGATAACCACAATAAATGATAATGATATTGGTATCTGCAACCTTGAATGGTCTTGGAAAAGAATGCAATCAGTTTTAGACCTCCATTGGATTGGAGTTCAAAGAGAACTTTCTTGATTTTTAGAATTGATTGCTTTCCTCATCTACAAGGAGATGAATATTGGGAGAGATTCATCCTATGGAAATGCAAATGAATAGGCCTTCTACTCAGATATAGGTAGAGGTAAAGGTAAGTCATTATCTAGAGGAGAGGTGATGGTCGGTTTGGAAATAGAAACCAACAACGGTAATAACAATAAGAAAACCAATCTTATATAGGTGGAAGAGGCCACTCTAGAGGCAAGGGGAGCCATAGAGGTTGAGGTGGTTGGCAAAGAAATCAAAATATAAATAGAATAGAGTACTATTATTGTGGCAAACCATGGCACATGACAAAGGACTTCTATAAAAAGCAGATTGATATCAAAAGTGAAAATTTACAACAAGAAAGCAACTATGCATCATCAAGTAAATAGGGTGGGTGATGACAAAAGCGAGTGTAACTATTTGTGATGTAGGACATGCTCAGTTCTATGATAGGAGACACATTAAGATTGGGAGATATTTGGTATGTAGATTTTAGCACCTCTATTAACACAATCATGGAGAGTGGTTTAGAGATATGTAAAAAATAGAAACCCGGGTTATGTAAAAACAAGTGATGATACCGTGCACCCCATTACATTTGTTCGTAAAGTGCCATTGTCTATGCATGATGGCAAAATGAAGTACTTGGTAGATGTACTTCATGTTCCAAACATTATGAAGAAATTGGTTTACTCGACAGATGGTCGAACATGATCTATAAGTGAGGTTCAATTCTGAAGGGTGTTTTGTGTGAAAGACTTAAAAATCAATGCTACTTGGTTACAAAGGGTAACAGAAATGGCTAGATAATTCTTTTGGATATGTACATGCCTGAGGTGAAGGCAACCGTAGCATAGATGTTATCTGAGATGAGTAGTTGGGATGCACTAGTGAAGGAAATAGAAGATGTAGATGTAAGAAGTCATGATGTTGCTCCACATGTAGAGTAGCAATCCACATGTGCTTAGGATAGATGTAGATACACATGTATCATGTAAAGGGAAGGAAAAGGTAGATCAACATTTTGTGCTTGATCTGTCAGTAAGTCACTTATATGTGGATGGTGACTCTAGTGGGTCCAAGTAGAGCCTTGATGAGGAGCTTGGCATTTTGTCAATGGCTACTCCTGTTGTAAAGAGAATCAAGACTGTTTTAAGGATAACTAACAGTGATCCAAGTGTATGTAGGTCTACGAGGGTCGGATATTCTTTTGATAGGTTGAGGTATGATGGATATATAGCCCATCATTATGCTTACATGGTTTAAGAAATATAGAAGTTGTCACCCACGTGTTTTGAGTAGGCACTTGAAAATAAAAAATGGAAAGATGCCATGGGTGAGGAGGTGGTAGCATTGGATATGCAAATGCAACATATGGGAGTTAATGCCTTTGCCTAAGGAAAATAAGGAAATTGGATATAAGTGGGTGTATAAGGTCAAGTATAACTCGAATGGATCAATGAGCAGGTATAAGGCAAGATTGGTTTGCTGAGAGTTATGTGCATACCTATGTATTGACTACGAGGAAACATTCAACTCAGTCGAGAATGACAACTGTAAGAGCTGTCATTGCTATGGCTATAGCAACAAAGTGTTAGTCATTGTATTAGATGGATGTAAAGAATTGATCTCTTGCATGGTGATTTGTAAAATGAAGTATACATGATGCAACCCCACCAAGTTATGAGAGTGTTGCACACCCAAATTTTGTGAGAAGGGTACATAAAACCTTATATGGCTTGAAACAGACACTCAAAGCTGTTGAGATATCGAGCTCATCTAGTGAGGTGGTGGACACTGATGACCCGCCTGGGGGATAGGCTCCACACTTACACCACTGGCATGGTTGGTGAGATCATGGGTGATATGCGACCAGTGGGATGACAGGCTATGTGACAGCCATTCTAGAGACTGGCATAGTTATAGCGCCAGCTCATTTAGTTGAGATCACACTATAGAGAACCCTAGTATGTATTTGGTTGAGTACCTTTTCATATTTGTGTGTACTCTTATCTTTGTATATGGTGTGTTGAGTGTTGTGTGAAGAAGAAGAAGAAGATTTTCAGCCTCTCACCTTGTGTGTTCTCTTTTAGGGTTTTGTGAGTGTGTGTGTGCTTGCAAGAGCTCAAGCTCTCTTCTCCCCTGCATCTTTTCATGGTATCAGAGCCTGGCTCATGCTAAGGGCTAAGCTGCAAGCAAGAGAAGCACAGGAAGCGGTACGAGGGTAAGAGCTTCATCTACTCTTCCCTATTTGTGTTGGTTGTGGGGAGCTCTATGGGAGGCACCGGCAAACGATCTCTGATTGAGGAGCTTTCTTCGCGGGAGTAAAGCTCTAGGGCAACTATACTGTCCTATTGGATGTAATTTTTGCAGGCGAAAATGCGTTTTGGGCGCGTTAGGACCCTCGTTTTTCAGAAAGCAGGCGATTTCAAGCACTACGAGTAAGTCATCGGATTCTTTGCAAAACTCTGTTTTAAGAACTGCAGGAAGACAGATTAGGTGTGCAGACATTGTGTGTGCTGCTTGCAAGGAGATCAATAGTTGCCATTGGGTGTATGTATGCACATTGAGGTCACTGGTTTTGTGACATTTGAGTGTAGTACAGTACCACTGCAGAAAATACAGCAGTTTGTGCAGGACAAACCAGAGTGTTGTTTTTGGTAATTTTGTGTGTCTGGCAACAAGATGTCAAATGATGGCATAAACCAGATTGTTGCTGAGAAGCTTGATAAGAACAACTTCCATGCTTGGAGGTTCAGGTTGACAAATTTCCTGATGGGAAAGGGTTACTGGGACTACATAGAAGGTGAGCATGAAGAGGCACCGGAGATACCGAAGATCAATCCGACTGTTGCAGATGTGAAAGAGTTCAAGGATTGGAACCAAGGAGCTAAAAAAGTTATGTATTGGCTCTCTATCAGTATACAGGACACCATGATTGGGCACATACAGGATGCCAAGTCTCCCAAGGAGGCGTGGGACACCTTGGTAAAACTCTATGAAACGAATACCAAGGTACGAAAGATACAGTTGAAGAATGAACTTCATACTGTGGAGAAAAAGAGTATGTCTGTGAGAATGACTGTGCATTGAAGATCAAGGGTATTGTGGAATCCCTTGCATCTATTGGTGTTTCAATAGATGATGATGATAAGGTGGAAGTTTGTCTACGTGGTCTCAAGCCACAATACAAGGCGTTCAAGACGTCTATTCAGACTCAAGAAAACATTCCTAATTTCACAGATTTGGTGTCTATGTTGATTATAGAAGAGAAGAGCTTGGGTGAAGACCAACAGTCTTCACAAAACAAAAACAGTTCAGAGCAACAGGCCTTCTACACAAGTTCAGGAAGAGGACGAGGTAGAGGAGGCCGTGGATGCAGCCAAGGAGGTGGCCGTGGATGCAGCCAAGGAGGTGGCCGAACAGGTAATCAGAATTATGGTAGCAGAGCAGCAACAACAACGGTCCCAGAATTCACAACAACAACAACACGCAGGTGGAGTCAAAGAGGTCGTGAAAATTGGCAAAGGTAGTATAATGATACACGTGGATGCTTTTATTGTGGTAAGCCTGGACATGTGCAAGCAGATTATTATATAAGAAGCAGGGGCTGACATGCAAAATGGAAAACTGTAGCAAAACAACTATGCATCCTCGAGCAGAAACAATGAGGATAATGAAAGGTTGTTTGTTGTGCAGCATGTCGTTAATGCCATGTCTGAAAATGTTGAAGCAGCACATAAAGATGATGTATGGTACGTTGATTCAGGTGCTTCGAACCACATGACAAGTCATGGGGAGTGGTTCAAGGAGATGAAAAACCTTGAAAGACCAGGTTTTGTGGAAATAGGGGCTGACACTGCTTATCCAATTACCCATGTTGGAGATGAGCCATTGTCTATGCAGGATGGCAAAGTGAAGTACCTTGTAGATATACTTCATGTTTCGAACATAACAAAGAATCTAGTTTCAGTTGGCCAGATGATTGAGTAGGGTTTTTGCAGGTTTGGTTTAACCCTGATGGTTGTTATGTTGAAGACTTTAAAGACAAGTGCAGGTTGGTTGCAAAAGGCAACAGAGTGGGCAGAATGTTTACATTGAATGTAAACATACCTGAAGTGAGTGGTGCTGCGATGTTTGCAAATGGTTCAGGAATTGTTGCAGACACACATATTTAGCGTAAAAGAATTGGACATGTGAATGTGCAGAGAATGAAGTCTATGTGCAGATTAAAGAAATTGTGACAGGGCTGCCAAAGTTTAAAGTTGAAGATATGCAGAAAATATGTGAAGTATGCCAATTTGGAAAGCAAACAAAGCATGTATTTCCATGTAATAGAAATGTGAGCAGAAATGCACTAGATGTTGTGCATTCAGATGTATGGGGTCCTATACAAAGACCATGTCTATGGGAGGCTGCAGGTATTATGTGACATTTATTGATGAGACCACACAAGGAAAGTGTGGGTATACTTCATGAAGGAGAAGGGTGAGGTGTTCACTCATTTTCGGAATTTCAGAGTTATGGTTGAAAAGAAAACAGGGAAATATGTAAAGTGCCTAAGGTCAGATGGAGGGGGAGAGTACTTCTCCAATGAGTTCTCTGAATTTTTGAAGAAGAATGGTATTCGGAGACAGTTTACATACAGATACACTCCGCAGCAAAATGGAGTTACTGAGCGTAAAAACAGGCATATTACTGAGATTGCATGAGCATTGATGGGAGAGAAGAATATGATGCATAGCTATTGGGCTGAGGCTGTTTCTACAGCAGTTTACATCATGAACAGGACTCCAACTGCAGCCATACATGATGTAACTCCAGAGGAGAGGTTTACTGGCAGAAAACCTGATTTGTCTCATCTGAAAGTCTTTGGATGCATTGCATATGTGCATGTGCCAGATGAGCTGAGAACTATATCGTGTGTGGAGTGTTGTGTGAAGAAGAAGAAGAAGAAGATTTTCAGCCTCTCACCTTGTGTGTTCTCTTTTAGCGTTTTGTGAGTGTGTGTGTGCTTGCAAGAGCTCAAGCTCTCTTCTCCCCTGCATCTTTTCAAAAGCATGGTCAAACAAGATCGAGGATTATATTGTTACCATTGGATTTCAGATATCTAATGTAAATTTTTCATTTTATGTGAAAAAGACAGATAGAGGGATCATGCTACTAGTCATTGTTGAAATTTGAGCATAATGATGAGCTATGGTGGATCAAACACTAGAATCAACATCATTAACAAAGTGATTAGCAAATAATTAAGATGTAATTAGTGAATAATTAGCAAATAGATTAATGTAGGCATGGATACTCAAAAACCAGCAAATTCTCATTAGGGCTATGCCTCAATTTATAGTGTTTGCATCAAGCATCAAATCCCATTGATTTCTCCATGATTCACTCCCAGAATATCTCCACCTTTTGCCTGATTCTCTCCACGTCTTCTCTTTTCCCTGAATATCTCCCAGAATAACTCCACACTCCTAAATTCTCTCATTCTACCCTTTATTCTCTCCTAGTAGATTCTTCTCACCTTTTCACAGGTTCTTTCACAATTACATCTTCTCTTTTACAGCCTCTATCCAAGAGCTTGTTCCCACACACACCCTATTCACTTGTATTTTCAACACCTCCCCTCAAGTGAATACTCCTAGTACACCTAGACCCTATACCAAGTTTGCCTCCCCTTACTTGATAGTCCGCGACCAGTGTCTACTCCTCCCCTCAAGTTATCTCAGCACACCTGGACCCTGTATCAAGTTTCTTTCTTACTTGACAGTCCGCGACCAGTGCCTCAAGTCCCTAAACTCCATAGTCCTTGACACTCTCTCTCTCTATGTGTCCAAGGCTACTATAAGTGCCCGCGACCTTGACTAAAGTGCTCACACATACATCTCTCTACCACGTGGCCTACATCATCGGTGGCTCAGAGGTGGTTTTACTTTATTGGGGCAGGTTACATTGGGTTGTGGGGTCTCTCTCTCTCTCTCTCTCTCTCTCTCTCTCTCTCTCTCTCTGTCTCAGAGATTTTCACATGGCTCCTCACTCTTTGGAGCCTCACATCTTCTCTTGTCTTCAGTCTTCTTGTCGTGGCAGCTTCTCTCCACGCGCTCGTCTCTTCTTTCAGTCTTCTTGGGGCAGCTCCTCTTCTCGTGGCAGCTTCTCTTCTGGTGTCCATGTCTTCCTTTAGATCTTCTTCTCGGTGTGGATCCTCTTCTTGGAAAGAGATATTCTTCTTCTTTCATGGCTGGGGCCATGAGCTCGTCCGTCAGGTCATTTTGCTCCATGTGAGCAACATGTTTCAATGTTTTGCTGACAGTTCTTTTGGGCTTTTTATGTTTATCTTGTATCATTATGCAATGCAAACCCAAATTTATGCGGGAGGTCTTACCTCTTGCCTTATTTTGGACAAGGGCTGTGTCTATTCCCATTTTTACACTGATGCAATGTGCCTAATACATAATGCATATAACATCCATTCTTATGCACATTCCAAATGCAACTCTGGCTGTGAATAATCTTGATTTTGAGTGAGATTTATAGGCATTAACCAAGGGTTAAATGCAAAATGATGATTTTCACAAATTTATCAGCACAATTTTACCAGAAATTACATTAAATCAAGGGTAACCAATTTGTACGGGATGGTTGGAGTATCAAACCAACTCCGATTTGAAATCTGAAGTTATAGGGATCTGTATCAGATACCTAATGGTTAATTTGAACCCTCAATTGCACCAAAATACAGTGATTAGTATTGATTAATCACTGATTAGTAAATTAATGCTTTGGTTTGTGTGCAAAAAATAGAGTATGCGAGGAGTCCAGATCTGGTGTCTTCCACTTCAAATGCGCTCAAATGCTTTCAAAGGCATCAATAGCAATGAGTCTAGTAGAGGATTAAGCCAAGAAACACAAGATTTGACCAAATATTGAAAGCTTAATCTCTGTTTTACCAAAGTCACCTGTAGATTTGATGAAGAGCTTTGATCTCAATGTAGACTTGATGAAATTGAATTCTGTCTTCACCAGCTTGTAGAGCATGCTTGATTACCACTTGGGCTAAGAGGAATTAGAAGGATTTGACCTGATGAAGCAGCAATGGCAAAAATTCCTCAGAAAAACGACGCCCTTCAATCTGCGAAAATCGACGCATATACGTGACGGTTTGCAGCATTTTTTTGATGAGCTTGTAGCCAAAGGAGTTGGCTACCATGTGCTAGAAGCTTGTGCCCTAATTCTATGTGTGCAAGGTGCTAGAGATCCTCCACTGGCTGGGGGTGAAGGGGAGAAGTGAAAACTCACTAAAAATTTGATTTTTTTGCTAATTATCTACTAATCCTAATTAATTAACTAATAGGCTCATAAACCTGATTGATTCTAGGCATGGCTCTGATACCATGTTGAAATTTGAGCATAATGATGAGCTATGGTGGATCAAACACTAGAATCAACATCATTAACAAAGTGATTAGCTAATGATTAAGATGTAATTAGTGAATAATTAGCAAATAGATTAATGTAGGCATGGATACTCAAAAACCAGCAAATTCTCATTAGGGCTATGCCTCAATTTATAGTGTTTGCATCAAGCATCAAATCCCTTTGTTTTCTCCATGATTCACTCCCAGAATATCTCCACCTTTTGCCTGATTCTCTCCACCTCTTCTCTTTTCCCTGAATATCTCCCAGAATAACTCCACACTCCTAAATTCTCTCATGCTACCCTTTATTCTCTCCCAGTAGATTCTTCTCACCTTTTCACAGGTTCTTTCACAATTATATCTTCTCTTTTACAGCCTCTATCCAAGAGCTTGTTCCCACACACACCCTATTCACTTGTATTTTCAACAGTCATTTATGTGGATTTCTTAATTATCACACTAACGGAACATGCTACTAATGATTTATGTGGATGACTTAATTATCACACTGGTGATTGTGATGCTGACATACATAATGTCAGGATGCTTTTGAAGTAGAAGTCTAAGATAAAGGATTTGGGTGAGGTTTGGTATTTCTCAGTTATAGAGATGGTGAGATCACCTCATGGCATTTTGTTGTTATAGAGGTAGTATGGCTTGTTGTCCAAGTATGGTATGACAAGCTATAAGCCTATTTTAGTGCCACTGGAGTAGAACACAAAGCTTTCCGCCACAGATATGGGTGAGCTTTTGGAGAACCCCACTATGCGGCATGCGAATGTGGGTAGCTTGATCTACATGACCATTACTAGGCCAAACTTGAGTTATGTTGTTGGACTTTTGTGAGTCAGCTTATGCAGGTCCCCATGAAGCCACACTCAGATATGGCTAGAAGGATTCTCAGGCACATAAAGTCCATAGTTGATTATGGACTTTTCTATGAGACTGGTATAGAGGTATAGCTACATGGATACATAGATGCTGATTAGGTTGGTAGTCTCACAGACAAGAGATCTACCAACGGCTTCATGTTTTCTTTTAGAACTACTACTGTGAGCTAGAGCAGTAAGAAATAACTGACAATTGCCTTGTCGAGTATAGAGGCAAAGGTATAGGGGTGCTATTATGGGGCAGCTTAGTTCTATAAGCTACTTGGTGATATGGGTGAGCCCGTGGATAGAGCCGTTATCATTATTATGACAACATGAGTAGCATATAACTTGCCATAGTAACCCAATCTATCATGTTAGGATGAATCGAATTGAGGTGTATTATCACTTTGTGAAGAAGAAGGTAAAGAGAAGCTCCACAGGTTTAGGAGTTTACTTAGACTGTAGTGTGTGGAGTTGAGCTCGAGGGGGAGTGTTCAGATATCGAGCTCATTTGTATATCGAGCTCATTTGGGTATCGATGACCTAGTTGGGTGATAGCTTCTGCACTTATGCCACTGGCACAGATGGTTAGATTATGGTTGATATGTCACGAATGCATGATAAGAAATGTGACATCCATATTTGGATTACTAGAATAAGACATAGTTATAGCACCAGCTCATATAGGCAGGTTCACACTATGGAGACTGACTATTATATGTTATAGTAGGAGAGTGCTTTCCCCTATATTATATACTCTTATCTCTTTAGTTATAGTAGGAGAGTAATTTCTCCTATATTATATACTCTTATCTCTTTAGTTATAGTAGGAGAGTACTTTCTCCTATAGTATATACTCTTATCTCTTTATGGCTGTAGAGGAGAGAAGAAAGAAGAAAATTCAGCCATCCATCTCTCTCTTGTGTGTGTGTTTGCTTGCAAGTAACTCAAGCACTCCCTCTCCCTCACATTCTCTTTAGTATCGATATCTCACCAACTTTGAACTGGAGGACTATTTGACAATGAGCGGTGTAAGCATAGAGAATACTTTGAGTTAGGAGACTACTTGACAATGGGTGGTATAAGCATAGAGACTTTCATGGCTTGTGGAACAATGCACTCAAGAAAACACAAAGCATATCATGGGATGCAAACACAATCTTGAGGAAACAAGCAAGAACATGTAGCTATTGATTATGAAAACAAGATATTGTTATTCTTCAACAAATGAGACAAATTGAAGGAAACCACACTATGGATTTTAGAGGAGCTTCTTACACCGGCCTAATTGAAGCAAAAAGGTGCAAATCTAGCCAAGGTATGAACAATATGACAAGAGAGCAAGTGGATAATTTTTTATAATGGTACTCAACAAAAACTTTGTACTCCCAAAAAGGCAAATCCCACTTAGTGTTAAATTGACATGTCTCCCTATTGTGAAGTTTTATTAGCTAATGCTTCTCTAGGGTTTTCTTTTTGTTTCATTAGCTAATGCTATTCTAGGTTTTTCTTTTTTGTTTTTTCCTGTAAGCCTCATGGCTCTTGTTGGACTCTTAGTCCACAACTCATGTACTACATTTGTTTTGGTACCACATGTCATATTTCGTCTCCGTGGATGTTAATATGAATTTCTCTATCTATTTATCTCTCTCTGTCTCTCTCTCGATCCTTCTCCCCCTTTATTACTCTCTCTCTCTCTCTCTCTCTCTCTCTCTCTCTCTCTCTCTCTCTCTCTCTCTCTCTCTCTCTCTCTCTCTCACACACACACACACACACACACACACAACCAACATTTTTCCATTGCAATCTTTTGCCTTTGGGTACATTTTTATATTAAATGTAGCAATTTCTTTTTCCCAAATATATGTTTATATTTTCTTGTTTTGTATGAGGTCAATTGTGATTTCTCAATCACCTTTTTTATGAAAAAAGTGAAGAAGAAAGTAAACTAGAAGTTGAAGTGAAGCATGTCCATGTGCATGCACGTGGTTTTCGTGATTCACCAAACACCACAAATATTTACTATGGCTAAAACATCACACTCATGTAACTTGCATGCCAAGTTTGAAAACTTAAAGTATTGCCCAAAGTGTCGAAAAGTCAAGCCTTGCATGAGACTTATATAGGCATACAAGGAGTGTTTAGGAGGCCTTTTGTACACACTTCCTCTTCATTTTTCACTGTGCCAAAAATTTGAAGAAAATAGCCGTACTTTTTAAAAATAGTTACACTATGATTGCATTTTTTAAACAGGTTCAATTCCTTTTATGGATCTTCTTCTTTGGCCATTTTGAATTTTCAATCCATCGAAGGTTAATCCAAGGCACACTTTTGCCAAACTTTGTATACAAGTCATTGTAAACACTTGAATGGGGACTTATTGGTAGCATTGGGCGACGTGTAGAACTTAAAAGTAGAACAAAAGAAAAAAGACGAAAGTAGTTGTGTTGTCAGCTTTAGCCAAGGTATATATATTATGATCATGATTCATCCCCTTGAGGCCTTTGTGATTATTAAACAATGAAAAATATCCCCCTCGAAGGTATTAAAGAAGGTTCTAGCTTTGAGCTTGTCTCATGTGGAAAATTCCTAAGCCAAAAGTTCTTTAAAGGTGGGCTAAAAAGTTAGAATGGATGGAATATATATATATATATATATATATATATACATAGATATGTAGATATAGGCATATATAGATAAATCTATGTGCACATAGAGGTATATATATATATATATATATAGGTATATGTGTTGACAAAGGCCTTTTCAAGGTTAAGAAGTTAGGCTAAGCTTAGAAATGCTATTTAAATTTAATTGAGAATTCATGTTTACACAAGGGTACCACATGTTCGATCTCCGGCTAGACACCCGATAGTTATCTTGGAGAGGATATGAGTTGACCTTGCTCCCTTCTAGTAGTCACCAAAAAAAAAAATTTAAAGGAAAAAATGGCATTCTAATTTTTATCGTATTTTTACCGGCCAAAATTAAGATAAGTAGCCCTTATTTTTTAAGGAATGGTTTTTCATGTATTTTATATATTTTAGTTATAAAAGAGATTTCGGAAACCTGATAGATTCTTATTTTGATTGGTTGAAAACTCCAGCAGTGATCAGACTACCAGTTGAAGGCAAAATTAGCGAATTTCCTAAATTTGAAATTCGGAGCGAAATTGCTAATAATAATGACATAAAAATCAAGAGTATTGATCAATGATGATGATGATGATATTCTCTGTGGCATTATGAATTTGTGAGAATTTGGGAAGACATAATGCAGCATATCATTTAAAGCCTAGAGGGGGCAAGGGGAATACACTGTACCAGCTACCCGCATGTCTGAACCTAAATTCTGACCCTTTATTTCAATTTTCTAAATCTCTATTGGCCCCAAAAAAGGCCACCCATCATGATGATGAAATTCGGAGACTGAATGATTAAAAAAAAATACTTAAAATTTGAGACGTGCAGCCTGCGACTTCTGATCATAAAACAAAACACCAATTATATATTATCCCGCCCACTACATAATTATTATATACAAATTTAACAGAATTAAAAACAATCAAGCATAATTCTCAATTTTTGCATTGCCACCAAGCATCAATAAAAACGTTTAAAACCTTTAATTAAACTCTCTCTCCTCTTAATTTAACTTTCCAATTATCTTTTTTTTTAAATAAAATAAAAATAAGAAGCTGAGAATGAAAAAAACACCACCTCAAATTGAGCTTACATTGCCGAGTATGCCAAAAAAAAAAAACACGATACATAATCTGCTGGCTCAAAGCACTGCATTAAACAGCCACTGGTGGTGGTTTGTTTAACTGAGGATTAGTGGTGGGCAATATATTGCCATGGAATTAAAAAGGCTTAGGGCAATTAATCTAATCTTAATGCTGCTGCATGAATTCTTGATTAGATGCAAGATTAAGGTAAACTAGCAGCCATATTATGATCAAAGACCTTCTCCCACACTTGGGTGAACGCTCGAACAATGGTGTCATGGTGCTCACGAGAATTAAGAGATAAAAAGCACTGCAGAAGCTCCTCAAGCTCCTCTGCTGAGTAGATCTGCTTCTCCAGAATCATGTCAACCATGGAGTCTCGGAAGTCCACCAGGGGGTCCTCTGAGCATTTCACCACTGCCACACTCTCTGTCAACCTTGTATTTGTACCATAACTACTATTTTTAGTACTGTATTTATTATCTTTAGTACTGACGCTGCTGTTTTTTGCATCACATGACGCATAATCATTCAATAGAACTGGAGCTTCTTTGGATGCTGTTGCCGCATTAACTTCAGCTTGTTTTGATCTCTCTCTGTTTCTCCTCCTCCTCGTGATTAGTCTGCTTTGATTATCCATGCGATTAGATCTAATTGAAGTTGAGCTGCAGCTCCTATCATCATCATCTGATGATTGCCATTGAACCTGCTCCTCGCTCAGCTTCCACCTTGCTTGCAATTGAGCTCTCCTCCTAATTAATGCATTAGAGCTCCCTCCCCTTCTACTGCTCTTCTTCTTAGTTCTCTCACCTCTCTGTGGATCAGCTTGCACCCTTTGATAATAATCGGAATTAGGGCTTGACATGCAATTAACCTCATAATTAATCTCCTTGTGCACACCCGTAGCTCTAGTAGAATTACCCCTGCTGCTATGACGACGCATGGCTCCCGTGCTGCTTTCTTCACAATCTTCTTTGATGCCCACAAGGGAATTACGGCTCCTCTTGCTATAATTAGTGCTAATCCGGGCTCTTGTATTTGCTCCAAAATAATTATCACTCGCTTCTACACTGCTAGGGCTGCCCTCATCTGAATAAACCCCATCTCTATCAACATCAACTCCATGAAAGCTCTCTGCAAGAGGATTAGCAGGTTTCAGACCTCTTAAATCGTGATGAGATTGCACCTCTTTCTCTGCTAAATCCAAACCATCGGTGTTAGTATGGTCCACTGCATCTCCCGAACCCTTCATGGCGGGTGACTTTCTGGGTTTATTCACTGTAACATTAGAAGCCAAATTAGCATAATTGGGAGGCAAATTAGCACAATTGGGAGCCGAACTAGCATAATTGGGAGCCGAATTAGCATAATTAAGCTTCCGGTCAAAGTACTCCGAGCTAGAATTGGAGGAGAAGCTTGGCCTGCCTCTCTCAAAGGAAGAAAAGAAGGTGTCCTCGCTTGTGAAGGAGGGGAACTCTTTCTCCCACCCAAAAGAACGAGAGTCCACCACTGTGGCATCCCTTGAAGAGGTGCTTAATCTGAAGCTGGAGGATAATTTCATGTCCGTTTGATCATAATTATCATCCTTTAATCCCCTTTTCACAACCTTGTGGATGTCTGCATTGGTGTTGTGACTAGTCACATTCGGAGGGTTTTTAAGTGCTAAATCCGGTTGGTTAATCTGAGGAATAGCAGATGCAGGTGGATCTACCTTCTTTTTCTTTCTCCTCTTGAGGACAACCTTCTTCTGCAGGACTTCATCACTGTGATCGCCTGTTTTGGCCATCACATTCCATGCCTCTGCGCTCTCCCACCTCTGCTCTGTGCCACAGGAAATGGCCTTCTTGAATGGGTCATGGCCATCTCTTCTTCTAGAGTGCTTTGCATTGTCTAGCTTCTGTGTTGATCCTGCATTATGATGGGCGCTGTTGCTCTTGAGGTCACGGCAGCCGCCTCCACCACATGCCTGCAATGTCTCTTTTGTTTTCCTGAAAGAAGAAGCCAAGTTAGGACGGCAACCACAATCCACAAGCAAGCCCTGCATGTTGTCATCCTTGGAGCTCATAATTGATCTCCCAGCTTTAGCACTGCGATTAGCATTAACACGATCATTAAGGGGATGTTGAGGGGATCTAAACATCAAAGGGTGAGCCCTTGGTGAATTGAGCAAGCCAGGAACAGCAGGCAAGCTATTGCTGGGGAGGGCGGTAGCACGCAAACTAGGACTTTTCATTGATCTAGCAGGGGATGAGCTGCAAGCTGGGTAAGATATATCCATAGCCTTGCGATTGATTGGGGAGAGAAGCACGTTGGGAGGAGGAGCTGCAGATAATTGCAGATGCAGGCGATGGTGTAATTTTTCGAGGGTGTGGGGGCTAACAGGCAAGCTGTGGAGCGGTGAAGAAGCGGCATGGGGAGGATGAGGATATGGCGATCGACGCTTGCGGTGGAAGCCTTTGATGTTGAGCTTGTGGAACCACAGGCGGAATCTCAACTTGCCCATGCGTAGAACAGTGATCTAATCTATGCTAAGAGCTAGCAAAAGATTACACAGTATCAGAGGAGGAGGAGGAGGAGGAGGAGGCCGAGAGAGAGAGAGAGAGAGAGAGAGAGGAGCCCAACACAATTTCGAATGAGCGTGGGCGGGGGCGCGGGGGGAGGCCGGCGGCAATATCATGGGAAGGATATGGGGGGGGGTGGATCTTATCAAATTAATTTAAATAATAAGACTTTTTATTAGTGACCTTCAAAAAGTGTATTACTTAGGATTTGAATTTAATCAAATGGTCCTTTCAGACTTGTCCCGGCCCTCCGTCTGTTACTTTCAAACGGCCGGCTTGTCCCCGCCTGCCCAACCACCACGTGTCCATTTCGGACCTTACTAATAGAAAGCGAAAAGAAAGCGAATTTTTAAAATACCCTAATCACCACTTTAAATTTTTTAAACACCTTAGGATTTAAATTTAATCAATTTCCGACAGTCCCCA
Organism: Cibotium barometz; assembly: GCF_041138505.1. Classification (NCBI taxonomy): domain Eukaryota; kingdom Viridiplantae; phylum Streptophyta; class Polypodiopsida; order Cyatheales; family Cibotiaceae; genus Cibotium; species Cibotium barometz. The sequence goes on along the minus strand of NC_141078.1, from coordinate 1,273,706 downwards.
GTGGTTGTCCGTTTCATACGTGTTCGGCTTGGGTCTGTTGTTTTCAGACGGCCGGCCGGCCGCCAGTCGCGTGCCTAATCGCCACGTGCGCATTTCGGACCACACGTTTTTCACCTATGGTTAATCGAGCCCTTTAACTAATCTCTGGTAATTTTTACTATTGTCAAAACGGTCCCCATCGCATTTACTGCGCGCCTGGAAGTTGGCTACCGTTAAACAAGCTTTTAATCACCCCTTTTATGCGTTTCAAAACGTCCTCTTCAATTATTAATAACACACGATCAAATTTTTATTATTTATTAATTTATCCCAGCTATCACTTTCCATTTTCAACAAAAGAATTAAATTTAATATCCTTATGATTGAATGTTAGTGCGCATCACATAATTATTATACTTTTTATTGATTGTTATGGGCACTAATGAATAGATTATGGCACCTCACTCATTTGATTTTAAATTTTGAAGCATTTAACATGGGGCACTTGTTCTAGTGGTTGATGGGGGTGGCAGGTACTAGGTTTGATCCTCGGTTGGACATACAAAGCGATATGAGGGGTCCTCACGGAGTACTTTCCCTTCTAGGAGTACTTTGCTCCCTTCTAGCATTTTCCTCTTCTACTAAATAGATTGAAGAACAAGTGCGACAACTGGCTCAATTCATCCTGAACTTTCACGAATTCTACCAATCCATAGAGGTTTCAGTCCTATCTAGAATTAGTCTTCTCCATACAAAAAAGCTTTTTGTAATCCCCCTTTGTTTGTAAAAATATAGTTTATGCTTTAAAAAAAAGAAGCATGACACTCATGCCGTTTTTGCGCCACCGCATATATAAATGTAAACTAGGGAAAAAAAGGAAACTGGGGTATAAACTAGGGACAGTAGACTAAGGAATACACTAAGGAGGGAGTAAACTTGGATGTAAACTCTGTTTTTTGAAATTTATGGTTTACGAAAAAAATGAAGCATGACACTCATGCCATTTTTGCACCGCCGCATATAAACGTAAACTAGGGACAATAAACTAGGGGAAAAAGGTAAACTAGGGTATAAGCTTGGGACAATAAACTAAGGAATACACAAAGGAGGGAGTAAACTAATTAAACTTGGATGTAAACTTTGATTTTTAAAATTTATGGTTTACGAAAAAAGAGGGACGATAATGTTGGGGGATAGTATAATGGTTAGAGCTTGTCTTTCTAAACTAGAGGTATGGGGTGTGAATCCTAAGATCCTTTTTGCTATTGAAACTTCAGAATTAGAAAAGTTTTCGAGCCACAAGTTTGTATGGGCATCACTCAGTCCCTACTTTAGTTCCTCCTTTACACCCTGGTTTACTATCCCTAGTTTTTACCTTTATATCCGACATTGTAGAAATTGCAGTGGGTAGTAGGATCATTTGTGACCATTGATCCCACATAGAGGGATCTTTAATGATCTCGTGTTACTTAGTCTTGAGGCATACCCACCTTGATTTCTCATAATTATCAATCCAGTTGCCTTTAAACTTTCCCAAGCATAACCATAGGTCCCTAAATAGTAGCGATCATTTGTGACCGTTGATCCCACATAGAGGGATCTTTAATGATCTCATGTTACTTAGTCTTGAGGCATACCCACCTTGATTTCTCATAATTATCAAGAGAATTGCCTTTGTTAAACTTTCCCTAGCATAACTCTAGGTCCCTAAATAGTGTAGAAATCAAGGCATACCCACCTTGATTTCTCATAATTATCAAGAGAATTGCCTTTGTTAAACTTTCCCTAGCATAACTCTAGGTCCCTAAATAGTGTAGAAAAAAACCCTTTTTGTTGTGCATTTTTTTAAAGAAAAAATTCCTTCATTGGTCAATTTCGAAACTGTTTGGTCAATGTAGACAACCATTAAAAGAGCAAGCTACAAATGTCCTTGTGCAAGGTTGAAACAAATGGGGGTGGGGGGTAGGGGGTTTGGTTGTTGCACCATAGAGTAGGGGGGCTATATTGCCAAACAAGTCGAAAGTCCTCATGAGAATGAGAAAGGTATTTGGGTTAAATTCAAGCAAACTTTAAACATTCTCGTTGAAATTTGTTATTATCTTCACTTTCAAGGGACGAACATGATATATTTTAGTTATAGTCCTAACGGTTTCTCTGAGGGTTTCTCAAAATTTTCAAGCTGAATCCCAAATACTTTGGAGCATTACCTTTTCTTTGAAGGGTGGGGGAAATCATCTTATTTAAGCACTAACCCTACAAACTTCATCAACATTCACATAGTTGTTGATATTAATTGTACTAGCAAAGGGACTAACTTAGGTTGTTTACACATCTAGCCATGCTTGCATCATTGAAAGCTAGCTTTAGCTATGGATGTAGGGTATGCATGCAACCTCACTCATCCATAGCTTTAGCTATGGATGTAGGGTATACATGCAACCTCACTCATCCATCAGCCACTCGTCTAGTTTTTTTGCACATATTTTTAAAGGGCCTAACTTGTGCATTAAAGAAGATTTTAGACACTTCACAACTGACTCTCAAGTCAACATTACATCTTGAATGATGCTAAGAAAAATGACTAGCCCTTCTCGTGAAAAACTATGTGTAAGGAATCAAATTTGGAAAGTTGCCTAGAAAATCACTTGAAGGTCAATAATTTAATACATACTAATACCTTTGAAATATATGAGACACAAGTTGTCCTTTTTAAGGGGCTTCATCCTTTCCATGAAGGGTGAAATCCCTTTTTGAAGGTACTATATCCTTCCAATTTTTTTCTTCGTAGGGCCTATCACCTATATCAATTCTTGAAAAAAAGACCTTCCACTTCACCATCTTCGAAGTCTACATGAATTATGTTCAAATAGACTTTGTACCATTCCTCTATATTTGTTCTTTCCTTTTCACCATACATTTCACTCATGTAACACTCCAAAATTACAAAAGCTACTAAAAACTTAGTTACCACATGAATTTATGGCAATCATATACAAGTTTTCGTTATAGTACCTTCCTGGCTAATGACAACATTGCATTGGAGTGTAAAGCACATTTATCTCATCCATATAATGAGGGCTCTATAAAAAAAAAGTCCCCATGCTCTCTCTCTCTCTCTCTCTCTCTCTCTCTCTCTCTCTCTCTCTCTCTCTCTCTCTCTCTCTCTCTCTTTGCTTCTCCGCCTCCTAGTGATTAATATACTTTGATGTTGGAGTCACTAACTAGGTGGGAATAATCCAAAGATTGAGCAAACCACTTCTTAGAGAAAATGCTCAAAATCCACAACTTCCAAATGTCGTAGAAAGCTTTTATCCATGCTTTTTTTATTTACATAATATATCAACTTTTCAAACATTTGCTAGAGTGTCGTTGTGATGATAACTAAAAAATGATTAATCAAGCTAGTACTAGTGATCTAAACATATAGAAAATAGAAAAGCATTTTAATAACTCTCATGTTCAAGGAATTTCCTAGATTGTAGGAGTGACAATGTGTTTACCTTTTAATAGTGCCCCCCTAAGCTTGTTCTACATGTATAAGACAACTAAGAAGAGATGGAAAATCCAAAATGGTTGAGCTAAAAGACATAATCATAGCATATATGAGAATTGATTTATTTATATATTTTGGAATGAGCACCTTAGATGAAGCACATGAAGTGGCTTGTGGACCTCATTTCTAGAAACTATACACTCTCTCCAAAATTGAAGTCCATTCCAGAAACTATACACTCTCTCCTAAACTGCCCCTACCATTTTATTAATTAACCACTTGCATCCCTATTCAAAGCCTTATAAATTATATAGCCACCATTAACTAGATTCAAAAGATATATTTATTCAATTTTAAACAAGCCCAATGATTTTTATCATGGTCTTGCTCAATTTAAAAATTATCACCTCAATAAAAGGCATAATTTCAGGTTGATTGGGACCACGAATAGATCAAACGATACTATACTAATAGATGTTGACTGATTCATAGTACCTTTAACTTGGTCTATGATTCATAAGTACCTTTAACTATAACCTCCAATTTTAACATCCATGTGCTATCTGAAGGCATAAACTTAAACATGTCTTTCTAAACAAAATTTCAAGTATAGGATTTTACATGATATTTAGGGGTGGCTTAACTAGTGTCTAACTTTGATAATTCTAGGATTTAATTCATGCTTATGCATGGTTGTGAATGGAGAGATGCTTTATTGACATTACAACAAATTCAAAATCTAAGAAGAACAGTGTCTAGCTTTGATAATTCTATGATTTATGTCATGCTTATGCATGCTTCATTGACGTTATAAAAATTTAAAATCTAACAAGAATAATCAACATAAATAAATAAATAATTTTAAATGCTTCTAATCATGACATTCTTATTTGATAAACATGGATAGAATCTCTTATGAGGAGTGATTCATGGAATTTATATTCCCATGTTTTTATTTATTGTGAAGTCTCCTAGACGGGTTTACATTGGGATGCCTTTCTAAATTGGAGCAATTGTAGCCTACTTTGAGCATAGATGGGTGACTCTGATAATATTGGTTGTATCATTTTAATTATTTAGATTTATGTGGATATTTGTGTTGATAGTTTAATCAATTAATTTATTAATCGCTTGGTGTAGTTGATGTAAGTGTAGATCCTTGGGTTGGATAATGGAGACAAGCCAGGGGGTTAAGAAGATGCTCAACTTGGACATCAACAGATTATTATTTCATCGTTTATTTTAATTTTGGGTGGTGTCCATATTATTCTATAGTAGTAGATTATTTACATTGGACATGTGAAAGGTCTCTTATAGACATTTGATTTTTTGTATAAAGGTTATAAATAATACTCGGTCATAGGGCTATTGTGTCCTATTTTATGTGGGTATCAGAGTCAAAGACAACCACTTTGTGGATGCAAATGAAGAAATAGCCTAAGGTTGAAGAGGAGGCTTGCTATGGACGATTGGGTTAACCAAATTTTAAGTGGTTATCAACCAAAGTTGAAGGGAAAGGTGAAAAACCACCCTTCTTTCTCAAAAGTGGTTCTTTCCAATTCTTCATGAGAGTAAGATCCAGAGCTATGGATGAAATCAACATATTGGGAAGGTAAATACGAAACTCTTAAAAGACGAAATGAGAAACCATTATTCCAATTAGCAATTTGAGGGCTCAGAATCTCTCTCGCCCTCTCCATGATTCTCGAATCCACACCATGGAGGAATCCACTCTCGATTTTATCAACCCCAACAATGTCAACACACCAACTCACGATGATCATGGTGGTTCCTCTCACTCCCCACTTCCGTAACCAATAATTGCTTAAGGTATTCAACTTCTCAAGAAATTACTTCAATATGAGCAATAAAAGCACCTTGAGCACTGACTTGTGTGGGATTCTGATGTTCCTACTCCTGACTTTGAATATGTATGCATCACCAAGATCATCAAGGCTACTTTTGATGCTCAAGAAACTAAGGAGGACACTAATATTAGTTGTCACACTTTCTTTTTCATTAAATTTGATGGTAAGAAAGATGGTCGTTGTCTTGTGCTTTCATGGTTGAGTCAATTGGATGAGACTCCTTTGAGAAGATTTTTTTCAGAGAAAGATTACATTAAATGTTCTTTGAACCACATGGTTGATCGTGCTTAACTTTGTTGGAATGTTCTCTGCCAACACTCTTGAGACAAGCCTACTACTTGGGGACGAGTTCCAATGCAAGGTGAAAGAAAGCTTTTTACCACCCCAATTTGCACTTAAAGCTTGTATATGCCTAAGAGAGAGACTAATACACCAAGAAATTTTGGCAAACTCTCCTCCAACTTTGCATGTTTGAAGTGGTGCCTAAAGATACTATTTAACATCGATATGAACTTGGCATTGAAGAAACCATACAAGCTGAGGTAAACATGTTTAAACCTACATCATTTGAAGATGCCATTGCTTTAGCTCATGATGCAGAAAGAAAGAAGGGTTTGAACAAGAAAGCTCGCCAATCTAATGCTTCTTACCTAAATAATCTCTGATTCTTGTGCCGCTATACAACAATAATTGGCCGATCTTTTTTCTTGTCCCCTAGAGTGCTCTTAATGGATCTTGTTCTTTTAATGGTTCTCATGTAAATAGGAAGCCTTGGATAGAAAATAGTAATGAACGCACTCCTCCTATTTACAATGTATAGAACTATAATGATCAAAGTCATGTAATTCATTAGTCACAACATTAATACTAGCAAAAAGCCTTACCCTATGTGCTAAAAGTGTCATCAACTAGGACATGTTGGCTACTCGGATGTTGGAAGAATACCAAACTGCCACTAGCAGGTGCTCAACTTCACAACATCGAAGAAGCATCTAACAATGATAGTGACTACACAATAAATTGGTCTGAAGATAGCTGCTGGCATGATGACGATGGCAATGGAGATCAAAGTGATATACATTACTCTTTCATTATCATGGTGCATGCGTATTAATAAAATCAATTCAAATTTGGATATCATCAAGTTTGCATGCATGTTTTTGATGTGTATAAAACTAATTTTCACACACAAAGATGACATTCTACAAACCATTTATGATTCTCACCAAGATTAATGCTAATACTTTCCATTTGGAAATTCCATCACACTGGCATATTCATAAGTCCTTTCACATTAGTCTTTTATAACCATTAGAGATACTCTTCCAGCACTCCCAATTTATGATAATCCCCCTTCACTAGAAGAAGGCTCTCAGATAGTAGAGCGTGAAGTAATTTTAGACCATGAGTAGACAAAAACGTAAAGAGGTCATGCTTATCACAAATATTTGGTGAACTATAAAGGCCACCTCATAGAAGAGGCTCAATGGCTCCATGATCATCACAGATACTTGGTGAACTATAAAGGCCACCTCATAGAAGAGGCTCAATGGCTCCCTGATCCATAGGGAGAAATTACTCACATCATGCTTATCTTCTTATGGTAATACACCAAATAGATCTCCAACATTTTATGATTGCAAATGCACGGGCAACAATGCAAACAGTTTTTGAAATGTTTTTTGTCAACTTCTCCTTGGGAAATGCAACACACTGTAAATTACCTTATAGCAATCAACTATACAGAAGTCCTATAGGGAGATAAATTGACAGGTAAAAGTAGAATTAACAAGAAATTTTGTTACCTCAAAGGTTGAATGCCCCAATTTATGTTGTAATTGCAGAAAGCCCCAAATTTTAAAATTTGCAAGTGTTGCATGTGCAAATGCAAGTAGAATTGACGGTACACTTTGTGTTGTAATTGCAAAAAGCCCTAAATTTTGAAATTTGTAGGTGTTGCATGTACAAATGCAAGCAGACTGATGTTATGAATAGTACAGATTAAAGTACGATGTTTGTACGGTGTTGCACGAGGATATACGAATAGGTTTGTGACAATGTGAGGATGTATGGTCGGGTATGAAAAATTTGGGGGCAGAATTAGCTTGCAGCTCCTTTGATACCACTGTTGGGTTTTAAAAAACCCTAATTTTCAGAAGAAATACATAGAAAATAGCAAGAACATAGAGAGCTTGGAAGTGGGTGCTTTTTTTTGGCGAGCAATTACGGGCGAGCAGTCTTGCAAAGCTGGCGAGCGGTTGAAATCGTAACACATGGGCACTATCTTCTAGAGCCATATCTTATTCCCTACTCTCTCTCTCTCTCTCTCTCTCTCTCTCTCTCTCTCTCTCTCTCTCTCTCTCTCTCTCTCTCTCTCTCTCTCTCTATATATATATATATATATATATATATATATACATTTCAAACTTTTGCAAGATATTGATAAATGTCACTTCCATACATGAGACGTGAATACAAAATCCATGGAAAACAACAATAAATTTTTTTGGAAACCAATGACATGGTCATCTCTATGACTCATATTCCATGTGCGGCAGGTCAGCACTACTTGAAGTTGTATGATCTTGCTGGTTTATGTTGGGTCGTGGAGGCCCCCCCCCCAATGCGGATACTGATATAGGTTGGTTATGCTAGGCTGTGGTATACCATAAGTGTATGGCATCATTTGTACTCCTGGTGGTGGTGGATAGTAAGAAAGTTGCCGAGATGTAGAAGAAACACCACGTGGTACATATGAAGCAACACCACGTGGTACATATGAAGCAACATCATTTGTACTCTAGTGGTGGTGGATAGTAAGAAAGTTGCTGAGATGTAGAAGCAACACCACGTGGTACATATGAAGCATGCCCTGGCAACCATTAGGGTTGTCCACCAAGGTTCCTCCAACGAAATTTGAGGTTGCATGCTTGCTTGAATAATTTTCTTGGATTCTTTGTAAACCTTGAAACCAAGTGGAACCCAGTTCTATGGGCACATCTTGCAAAGGAGCCAACTCCTGATTATAGCACAACCAATCATTTTCTATGCTTATACAATGTCAGAGAAGCTTCTTGCATGCCTTAGCCATGACACCACTCCCTGCAAAGAAATCTAGTACTAATTCCCCTTCCATTGTGAAAGTACCAAGGAGCCACTTGCCAAAATGAAGAAAAACTTAAGATCAATGTCTTACATTATATCGAATCATTACCAATAAAAAACAAGTAGTGTTTATTCTATACCTTGCAGTCACAACGGATCACTCAGTTGTACCCCGTAGTGGGATTATCTATCCCCCCATATTGATTAGCACGCCTTCTATTTAGGCGGAGTGACTCATTCAGGAGGTCAGTGTAGTGTGTAAACCCAGAGGTTGTAGAGCAGATGCATCCTTACCGTTCACTCTCATATATGTTGGAAGTTGAACGCTTGTTGGGTGTCGAGAGGGCAAATACACATATACTGCCACGTCATAGTGCTGAAGGTTGACAATATGATGTGGCACTCAGATGCCACGTCAAATTTGATTTTGACGCACGCATACAGCTTTTTTGCTCTCCTATATGGCACATATCAAAGCGCGAGTGAGAGTTCGATAGTCCCTACGATCGCGAGCGATTTGTAACGCTTCTTCCTTTGTTGTGTCATCTTGATTAGACCGTTTGATAGCAGAAAGCAAAACTAGGTTGGCCTTTCTTCGGATTACACAGAATCATTAGGAGTTTTTTGCAGTTAATTGGAAGAATTTAGGGTCTCCTTTGCAATTTATCCTCGACCGCGAATGAGCGCGCCGATGGTTGCGAAGAGGGTCGCCCGGCGGGCAGGAGATGGTCATAGGGTGATGTGGCCTTGTGTGCCATGTCATATTGCCGAGCCTCGACAATATGATGTGGTACACAGGGCCACATCTCACCACACATTGGTGTAAAGCAAATCAATATAGAAATGTGCATCTTTTTGATGTTACAATAAATAATATTAGTGGTCACTTGAGGTGTGATGCATGAAGATCTAATGATTGATGTTGTACCTTGTTGACTTAATCCTAGTTATGTGCTTCTAGGGACTTAATCGTAAAATCACACCATGACTTAAAAAAATCATCGTAGTTATATAGTTATAGTGCTTCTAGGGACTAAATCTTAAAATCACACCATCACCTCAAGTCATTTTTAAAAACTAGAAAATACAATTTCTAAGATAGTGTGGTACACAAACATGAACAACCTTATTATTCACCTTAAATATGTCCTAAAATATTTAACATATATTTGAGAGAATTTGATAAAATAAAGTCCTTTGACTTTAAATATAAATCTTTGGTAATCAAGGAACATGTAAAATTTCTTGTAATTCTTACCAAATTTATAAATTTAACTATAAGGTCCTCTTGTTTTACAAGACCTATTGGGTTGCAAGTTTTTTTATAGCACGACCTATCATCGTTTAGTTTCTTAATATAGTTTTCAATATGAAATAAAATAAAATATTCAAATCACTTGAAATATTTCATCATCATCGCGCTACTAAGAAAATTTAAAAACCTAAAAATATGGAAAATCACACTATATGTGAGAAATGATTATGCCTCTCAATGCATGCTTGGACTCTTTCAGCTAACATGATGGGTTTAAGTTGCACTCTTTATGCTAAGGTTAGTGTATTACAAGTAGGGAAGGAAAGGGGGATGGGGAGGGGAGGGGAGGGGAGGAGGGTTTAAAAACTTCAATTTAAATTTTGTAAAACTGCAAGGAGTCGTGTAATAAAAAATGCAAGCAATATTACTTGGTGAAAATTTAATTTTTTACATTTTTACATTTTTTAACATTGAAGTTAAAATGGTTAACATTAACACACTAACCCTAACCATAATCCTAATCTTAATAAAAACAATAACGTATATGATATTTGGTAATTATTTATTTAGGGCCTTCTAACTAGTGCTTCTCTCTCTCTCTCTTTCTATCTCTCACATATGCACACACCCCTCACTATCTCTCTCACACATGCACACACCCCTCACTATCTCTCTCTCTCACACACATCTCTCTCTCTATCTCTATTATGGAGGCTCTGCTTTTTCGGTATAATATTTGGTAATTATTTATTTAGGACCTCCTAACTAGTGCTTCTCTCTCTCTCTTTCTCTCTCTCTCGCACACATGTACACACCCCTCACTATCTCTCTCTCTCGCACACATCTCTCTCTATCTCTATTATGGAGGCTCTACTTATTTTCCCCAACAATGGTACACCTAAGATGAGGGTGCCTTTGAGCAATGGTAAAGGCTTTGTGAACAAAGAATTTCTTATTCGAAAATGTTTACCTTCACAGTTTAAGGGTTTAGAGGCGATCACAATCACAGAAGATAAAGAGACACGTATTGCCCTTGTTCCACTTCAAGATATAGAAGGCAAGGAGCTCTACCTCCTTGATGACCTGATATCTCTTACATATGAGGTATGTGTAAGCTCAAAAGCCAATACATCAATTGGTACCTCTAATTATGTGAATATTGAAAGTTTAACAAATTCTGATGATAGTGTGCTACAGAAGACAGTGTATTAGATGTAGTGCCTCTATACACCCAGTTACCCAACCATGAAGTACTTTCACCCTTGAAATCAAAAAGCACTGTAGAGTTCTTATTGAACATGAGGAAAGAGAACCCTTTGACAAAGTTGGTGAGGCGTATGCCACAGGTGTTTAAGGTGAATGAGCTTCCTAGGTTCTATGATGGGGATGTAATATTTGAGTTTCCTACCACCATGGGTTCTACAGTAGGCATGGATGGTATGGATCATAAGTATGATGGCCACATGTGGACAAAGGCAGCTACATCAAATGTCAACTTTCCAGGGGTGTGTACAATAAGCCATTGCATTGGTGAAATGCATTGTTTGCATACCGCATGCCCTTGGTATTTGAACAATGGCTTTCCTAATGACATTAGTTTCAAAGGGTGCATAAAGAAAATTTGTGCAGTTGGTGTCCTAGCCATTACTTTGATGGAAAGCTCAATTGTCACTATTGCAAAAAGCCAGCAACTTGCAAGGAATCTCTTGTGCGTGCTGTGTGTATTATGTCATCCCTAGTGATGATAGCCTAACACGGCTTCTAATACACACCGAAACTCATTCACATGGTGTCCAGGCTAGAACATCAAAGGCATTGCTTGATAAGACTAAAGTAATGGTTCAAAGAGTACAGTAGATGCATGTGCTGGTCCAAGGAAGGTGCATATGTGTATTGCCAAGGAGTTGGTGTTAACTTCATTAGTCCGAGAAGGAGATCAAGGACATGAGCTTGGCGATAAGGAATTCAATAATGTGCTAGAAGAACTCGGCCCGCTAGTTGAGAAAAAGTGGCGAGTTAAACTAGAGAAGCATTTGTTAAGGCCATATATACAAAATGATTAAAATTTACTTTCTTTTAGGCTTCGAAGGTCAGTAGCTCATGCACGCCAAGGACCACCTAAGTCATCATTTGGCTATGATGACTTGCTACGTTTGAAGAGGGATTGCAATTATGACTTCTTCCATGGGAGCTGATTTCCAAGTCAAGGGAAGGAAATTGAACGTTGTTTTATTTTCAAGATGTCTACTAAGGGGCCAGCCTCAAGTGTCGAACTCGTCAATAGAATGAGGCGTTCAGGGAATGGTGATCTAAGAAGATCTTGTATCCAATTTGACCACACTAGATGCATCATGGATTGGGCAATAATGGCTTGTCATGTTTATAATACAAGGTAGTAACAATGGCTTGTCGCTATTTTGAAAAAAAATAGTTTTTTGTTATTACCTCTTTTAGCATATTGACTTTTAGTTGCAGCTTGCAGGAGCTTCTAACTATTGCAACTTGCGAGATGAAAGAGGAGGACAAGACTTCTTAAGTATTGTTTTGGGAGTGCATAAATAATGTCATGGTGGCACATGGATTTGAAAAGGTAGACTTCTTTGGTTTCATGGTGGCAGGTGAAGCCCAGGTAAATTGGAATGCCATTAGAGAAGTCTACAATGAAGGACAAGAAATGGAAGGTCGGGAACGCTCATGTTTATTTCATTGGGCACAAAGCGTAAATATACATACCACAAAGTATTTTATAAAGGCCTTCCCCAAGGCGTGCAAAGTGCGAGAAGTGGCGAACCGAGTCAACAAAAAAGGCTGCACTAGCTCAAGGGCGATTTATCTGACAATGGTGGCGTAGTGGAAATGTAAAAGATTTAGGTATACCTGCCATGGATTTTTAGCTGAGTTGGTGGGAAGTGCGCATTGCACATTCGGAAAATGTAATGATTTCGGTATGTATAAGAACCATTGTCTTTAAAAGCAGTGTCTTTAAAACCAGTGTCTTTAAAAGCAGTGTCTTTAAAAGTAGTGTCTTTAAAACCAGTGTCTTTATTGATGTTTCTAATATGTCTCTAACTATTGATGTTTCTAACTATTGCATAGGTGGAGAAGAGCGGTGATCAGTCATGTACATCATGAACAAACTTGTCAGAGTCTAAACATGGAAGCTGGTTAGCTGGGGAGGGTTTCAAACAAAAAATAACACTCTATAATGCATGTGTATCAGACATGGCTAATGCTTTATTACAGAGTGCAAAGCAAAATTAATACATGATGGGCAAGCATATTAGAGCAGGTCTAAGTCTTGAAAAGCTCATTGAGAGGGCAAATGCGCATACTCCAAGCCCAGCACAAGTTGTAAGGGCACTAAAGAGTAACACCTATATACAAGGCCCCAACACCTTTGGCAGGTGATCGGGAATCAGCCCAACACAAGAGACAACAATGTAATGTAGCTAATATGGATGATGATGCTAGTCACAGACCTAAGTACAACGTGCATGTGAGAGATAGGAAGTTTGCATGATGTCGCCAAGAAAATAACCTTCATGGATGAATATGTGGACACAAGAAATGAATCGAGTGACAAAATCATAAAGGAAGCACCCATACACAAGACATTTTGGGCAATTAGGAGAACTCCAAAGGGTACCAGAGTAAAGTGTTTGGGCTATATAGGTAGTAGTAAGTGTGGTTGCATGATTGTAGGATATGCAAAAGGAGTACCTGCACCATCTTTTTTTTCAACAAGGTCCCATGCTGCTGGGAAAACTAGTCAAATGATGTGGTTTTGCAATAATGACATCATGCATACATGGGATGTGGATAAGAACATTGACCATCCCCCACACAATGTGCCTACTATATGGCCACTAGTGGCTGAAGGCACAAATTTGACAGTTGAGGAGGTAAATGCATTGGTGCTTGCAGGGTATAACTTACAGAGTAAGCCATTGGGAAGGGAGAAACAAACTCCATTGAGCTCAAGTCAACCAAAAATTCCTAGAGGAGAGACAAACACATTAAAAAATGATATGTCATGAGATGGTCGTCGCACAAGATACAGAATAGGCATTTTAGAAGAAGCTGCAAGCAAAAGGATCAAGAAAGCACTAGACATAAATGCACAGGTTACACAAGTGCAGGTGTTTTAATCTTCCAAACATGAGGCTTTCACCATTGAGACCTCTGGAGAAGGGTCTCATGTGGGAAGTTACGATGTGCATATCAAAATGCATCCATCATGCTCATGTCCAGATTTTTTGGGGAGGGTCAACCAACCAAAACCGTACTTGGCATGCACGCACTTGTACTTTGTGTACATGAGAGTCATGGGATTGAGCCAAAATGAAAATACGTTTATTCACCAACCAATTTTGGTAGAAAGGGAGGTATCCGAATGTCTATGCAGAGAATGAACCTACCCTGAATTGGTTTAGTGGACAACTCATCTTCCTAATTTAACTTAAGAGATGTATGGGATCTGCAAAAATGTTTTGGGGTTTCATTTTATTGGAACAATTTCAATGGAGTAATGCTTATTTCAGTTTCTCTCATTTTACAAGGATGTATCATTGTTGGAGTAAATCTATTTTGCTATTCACAAAAATAGAGAGAGAGAGAGAGAGTGTGTCACGTAGGCTGTAACGCCTGTGAGATGACCGACGATAGACCGGATGGCCAGACGGGGCTTTAGTGTCAATGCCTCGGTCAGAGCGCTCAGGACGTGGCCATCCGGGGTTCAGTGGGAGAGGACGCTCATGCGGAGTCATGGGCGGCCAGGCTAGTGTGGACGGCAGGCCACACACTATATAGCCTGGGAGATGAGGGGCAATCCTCATTCTTCCTCTATGGCTGGGTGGTGAGCCAAAGGCCGCCGTCCCCTCCTGTGGTAACGCCCGTAGTGGTGTTACGATAATCTAACATTGGTATCAGAGCGTCAGTTTCGATTGGGTCAGGGTCCGTGCGTGACCGGCGACCGGAGCCCACTCAATGGTTTTCAACCATTCAAAAAAATCTTATCCTTATCACAATCGACTGTGTGGAGGGAGGCGGCCAGAACTGGAAGGAAGAATTCTCTCTCTCTCTCTCTCTCTCTCTCTCTCTCTCTCTCTCTCTCTCTCTCTCTCTCTCTCTCTCTCTCTCTCTCTCTCTCTCTCTCTCTCTCTCTCTCTCTCTCTCCGTTTCACACACCAAAGCGCTCCATTGCAGGTAAGCAATGTCGTTTTTTTTTTTTGCTTTGGAGCTTGTCTGCGAAAGAAGCGTTTTTCGTCTGGTGTAGAGAAAGAGGTCCGCTGTGAAGAGAGAGAGGCAGCTGGAGCTTTTTGTATGGTGTAGAGAGAGAAGTCGACTATGAAGAGAGAGAGGCAGTGCTGTCTGGAGGCTGAAGTCGACTTTGTTGTCCACTGTGTGTGGGGGCGAAGACCAGTCCCAGGCGGCTAGCCACGACCGGCTTTGGGCTGGGAATGGACGAACCGCTGTGCAAACCTTCTTATTGGGTGCGAAGACCAGAGCCCCATGATCGTCTGGTGTAGAGAGCTGAAGTTGACTTTGCTGTCCACTGTGCCGCCCGCGGTGGCCGTTAATTTTTTTATTTTATCCAACGAACGCTGTACAAAAGATATTTTTTTTTTGTTTTCTTTTTTGTAAATCAAACGGACACCTCTCTCCCGGCAGTGGAGGGATAATCCAGGGTGTTTCAGGCACAGGTTCCCACGAGATTATTTTTTTATGAGTTGCAGGCACCCTTCTCTCGGATCGGAGCATCCTGGAGTAGCGACGCTTGTAGAGGCTCGCAGCGCAACATAAATTGACAGACGACGACAGTCGCAGAGGCGACCGTAAGGGGGGTGACTATTCTCTCTCCACCACTGCTCATTTTATTAGCGTTTTTGTAATTTTCGAGTTCTCGCATTTTTCTTTGTGCAAGAATTAAAGATGTCTGCCTATAGGCGTAGTGTGTCCCCACCGCCTTCTACTTCTCTAGGGTTTTCAGGTCTCTTGTCCTCCGTCGCGGGTTTGACCCCGTCCGAATTGTCAGGTCGTATATGCCCGACCGTTGTCCGGTCCAGAATGCGCTCGTCGATCACGCGTGATCCGCCAGTGCCCTCCTTGTCTGTTAACCCCGCCTTAGGGGGACCCAACGAGCCCGCAGCGGCCACAGTAACAGATGACCCCTTTCTCGCCGATGAGCCAGATGACATGAACACCGATGTCGCCAAGGGGACCGAGGAGGACCTCTTGGAATATGACGACCGACGACGATTATGACCTATTGAACCCTGCCGACGTCCTGACAAAGACGGAGCTCTCTAGTGGACTTTTTAAATATCTTAATGCAAAACTGAACAATATGGGTAAAGTCCAGGGCTGACTTAGTCACGATGCTACAGAGCATCTCCACACTGTTAGATGCACTGACAGCTGCCTAGGCTAGTACTCCGACTCCTCGTGGTATCCGAGCTCCTGCGGCACGAGTGAGCGTAGCCTCGCCAATGGTTGTTGCAGCAGTACAGGTCGATGTGCCTGCGGGGCCGTCCGTAGAGACAGCTTCGTCCTTATTAAAAGACTTGAAGCTGCGTAGTTTTGGTGGCGAGGAGAAGGGGAGAAACAAGGACTCGGTCAACATGTTTCTAGAGAAGTGGTCAGACTTGCACGCACTACGACAACATCCTAGCCCATATAGAGGCTAGCCTCTCATTAACCGACAAAGCGTACAAGTTGTGGATGAGTTTGACAACTCGTCCTGCCACTTGGACGGAGTTTGAAACGATGTTTCGAAAAGAGTTTTTGCCTGTAATGAGGTGGAGAGAAGCTGGGAGTTATGGGACAAGTGCTCGATGGAGAACAAACCCCTGACTCAGTGGATCTATGCGGATGTGCAAAGACTATAGGGCTCTTAATCAGATAACAAGTATCCGATGCCACGCATGGATGAGTTGTTTGATCAACTCTATGGATCGAGATACTTTACAAAAGTCGACCTGAGATCAGGGCATCATAAGGTTAGAATTAAAGCAGAAGATGTAGAAGATGTTGCGAAGATAGCATTTAGGACCCGTTTTGAGCATTTTGAGTTTTTGGTTATGCCATTTGGGCTAACCAATGCTCCAGCGATATTTATGACGCTGATGGACAACATTTTACATCCATATCTGGGAAAATTCGTAGTAGTTTTCCTAGATAATATTCTTGTGTATAGTAAGACACAGAAAGAACACATAGAGCATTTGCATCTAGTGTTCGAGTTATTGTGAGAGCACAAACTATTTGCAAAGAAGAGCAAATGTGAATTTTTTAAAACAGAAATTCACTACCTTGGCCATATTATATCCGTCGATGGTACGCGGATGGAACCAAAAAAAGTAGATGCTATTCTTAAATGGCCAGCGCCGAAGAATCTCGAGGAACTGCAGATTTTTCTTGGCATGTCGGGGTTCTATCGACAGTATGTGAAGGACTACGCGAAGATCGCAGTCCCGTTGACTGACCAATTACGGTAAAAAACTAAAAACATTAGTTGGGGGGAAGCCCAACAGAAGAGCTTTGATAAGCTCAAGGTGACCATAGCAGCTGCACCTGTTTTGACTATTGTCGATCCAAATGAGCCGTTTGTCTTGGAAACAGATGCTAGTAATGAGGCCATTGGGGCCGTACTTATGCATAGGGGACGTCCAATTACATTTGAGAGTAAAAAGTTAGATCGTGCATAGCGTAACTACTCGACTTACGAGCGAGAGTTACTAGCTATAGTTCATGCACTGAAAAAGTGGAGACACTATTTATATGGTGCTTCTTTTGAGGTCCGGACGGCGCACCATGAAAGTCTGAAATGGCTTTCAAGTCAAAATGAACTGAAGGGTAGAAAAGCTCGGTGGGCAGAGATTCTACAAGAGTTTGACCTTCAGATACGTTACCAGAAGGGTAAGTATAATGTGGTGGGAGATGCACTTAGTCGCATGCCACAAATTAATGAACTAAGTTTCACAGTATTCAAGAATGATTTCTTGGAGTCACTACGCGGTTTATGTGAGCACGATCCATCTTTTATAGAGGTATGACGTGGCGCTGTACGCATACGCACTTCTTCACAGATGCGACCACCTCCCTCGTTGGCACGGATTGCTAGTCTCGGAGAATGGGAAGGGAAGCGAGAGTTAGTCCGGAGAGACTAGCCGTGTCTTTTGGGTATAGTTTGGAGCAGGAGAGCTCTAACATAGGCCCTTCATCACCTTTGACTACCACGGCTTCAAAGGGGAGTGATAAACTTCGTCGGGGGGAGAAATATGCTAATTACTCCATTGACGATGGGTACTTACTCTACAAGGTATGTGTACCAACTATTGGTGATTTTCGGGCCCAAATTCTTAAAGAAAGTCATGATAGTCCAAGTGCAGGTCATCCCGGGATTCAAAAAACCTATGCACTATTAAAAAGACAGTTTTATTGGCCTAGTTTGTTTAAGGATGTCCAAACTTATGTGCTGAAATGCAATAAGTGCCAGGTCAATAAACACGAACGTCTTAAGATTGGAGGACTACTCCATCCGCTGGAGATTCCTCAGGGGAAATGGAAAAGCATTTCCATAGATTTCATTACCGGTTTACCCAAGACGAGTCGAGGGAATGACTCGGTGTGGGTGGTAGTGGATAGGTTAACTAAAATGGTAAAGTTTATTGCCACGAAGAAAACTGTTAAAATGCCAGAGTTGGCAAAACTCTTTATTGAACATCTGTACAAGCTATATGGCCTGCCCACAGATATAGTGTCGGATAGAGATAGAAAGTTCAACAGTCATTTTTGGAGGGAAGTCTTCAAAAAGTTGGATACTACTCTGAGTATGAGTATGGCAGATCATCCGGAGTCTGATGGTCAAACTGAAAGAGTTAACCAAATTCTAGAGGATATGTTACGTTCTCATGTTAGTAAGCAGCAATCTAATTGGAAAGAGTACTTGCCCTTATTGGAGTTTGCCTATGACAGCTCCAAACACTCAGCGACGACTGGATTTACACCATTCATGTTAATGTATGGATTCCAACTGAGATCTTCGATGGCTGCTGTAGGCCTAGAAAAGGAGAAGATTCAATCTGTCAAGGATTTCCTTGAAGATATGAATGATATGCTTAGAGCTGCACGTGAGAGCGCGCTCAGGATCGCGCTAAAACTTATGCGGATAAAGGATCGCACGTGAGAGCATTCGTAGCGCTCAGGATCGCGCTAAAACTTATGCAGATAAAGGACGTAGAAAGGTGACCTTTGCAGAAGGTGACTTTGTATTCCTTAAGGTTCCTGTGCAGTCAGAAACCATGAAAGGTGACCTTTGCAGGTGACTTTGTATTCCTTAAGGTTCCTACGTAGTCAGGAAAGTGTGATAAACTTTCTCCGAGATATTGTGGTCCTTTTAAAATCCTTAAGAAGATTGGGGATGTAGCATATAAACTTGAGTTACCGGAGAGTTCTCAAGTCCATCCTGTCTTCCATGTCAGTAAACTGAAGAAATCAGTTCACGGGTTAGAGAACGCAGTTTCTCCAGAGATTTTGGTGGACTTGATAGAGCCACCAAAGATACCACATGAACCTGAAAAGATTCTAGAGTATCGTGACAGACAAACCTGACATAAAGTGTACCAGGAGGTACTTGTTAAATGGACAGACAGGGATGAGGAGGTAGCTACTTGGGAATGCCGTAGTGCAATTTCCAAGAGGTTTCCCCAGTTTGTTTTCGAGGACAAAAACTCTTCTTAAGGGGGGGTAATGTCACGTAGGCTATAACGCCTGTGTGACCGACGACAGACCGGATGGCCAAACAGGGCTTTAGCATCAACGCCTCGGCCGGAGCGCCGAGGACGTGGCCATCCGGGGTTCAGTGGGAGAGGATGCCCATGCGGAGTCATGGGCGGCCAGGCTAGTGTGGATGGCATGCCACACACTATATAGCCTGGGGGATGAGGGGCAATCCTCATTCTTCCTCTATGGCTGAGTGGTGAGCCAGAGGTCCCCTCCTGTGGTAACGCCCGTAGTGGTGTTATGATAATCTAACAGAGAGGTAGAAAGAGAAATAGAGAGACTGAGAGATAGAAGAGAGAGAGAGAAAGAGAAAGAGAAAGAGAGAAAGAGAAAGAGAAAGAGAAAGAGAGAGAGAAAGAGAAAGAGAAAGAGAGAGAGATAGACAAAGACAGAGACACAGAGAGAGAGAGAGAGAGAGAGAGAGAGAGAGAGAGAGAGAGAGAGAGAGAGAGAGAGAGAAGAAGAAGAAGAAGAGAAAACTTTTTAACGTTGTAGGAAACTATCCCAAGAGACCAAATTGATCTATCCGACAAGATTTGAACTCAAGACCTTTGATGAGAGAGAGAGAGAGAGAGAGAGAGAGAGGGAACTAGAGTCCTAGTTAAGCATGAACACGTTAGCAGAGAATCCATTAAACCATATAGGCCAGCAGTGAGACAGGGATAGCTCCATGGGTAACCTTAAGGCAAGCCCTCAAGCTAGACACCCACATCTATTCTCACAAAGAAATATGGTTTGGTGCATAATTTGTCTTAAAAATCATATGTCTTTCCATGGATCAATCCTTGGTGACGACCAGCCTTGGTGATAAAGAGAAAAGGAGACAAGTGTGCAATAGAGATAGAGAGAGAGACAGACAGACAAAGAGAGAGAATAGATCGAGAGCCCCCCATTATTAAAAAATTGCTCGTCATATTTGGGTTTATGCTCGCCCGTAATTGCTCGCCAAAAAAAATCCCCCCTTGGAAGTGTGGATATACTAGCACGAAGTGATAAGATGTGTGTAACCGTAAGTACCCTAAGTACAAACCCAAAACATAAAAGTATAGGTGTCCGGACACATTAAATTTCCAGGGGGAAAAACCTCTATAATGTGTAGAGGCAAAAAGTGCCCCTGTGGTGGTAGGCCCGCGTTCACACAGTCACTATCACATATGTATAATCCTACATGGCTAACCTCAGATCTAATCCTTGATTGGTTGCCTCAAAGTATCATCATTGCACATGAAGGGGGAGAATCGTATCTCCCATCATCAAGAAGGGGGATGAAGATCATTTGTTGATGGGTGTGTACATCCCCTAGCATTTTGGCATTAGCTTGGGTGTGAACCCCCCTAGGCTAATGAGTTTTGGGATTTAGTTATTACAAGATGTCATATCAAGACATGGTTACATGTGAGACCCCTGCTCTCTCCGCGCGGCCTTCGCTGGGGTGCTGGCAGCAGAAGTAGCAGCCTTATGCGCGGGGCAGGGTTTCCCACTTGGGGCTTCGCCCACGAATGTCCGAACAAGAGACTAATCTGGCGGTTCCTCCGAAACTGAGACCAAAAAACTTCCCTCGCCCGAAAAGAACGGGCGATTCCGCTACTACGAAAATCATCTAACGGGAAATTTATCTAACGAGTCAAGGCCTTAACTAGCTTTTCTATTCCGACCAAACCCATAGGTCACATGCCCAGATCAAGGAAGGGACTTGCACTTGGTTCATAGAAATTACCGCTTTTTTTCCCTTAAGCGAGGCACAGCCGTGCTGATTCTTTCCCATAGAACAAGAATCTTCTTGGAACTTATTTCTAACTAAAGTAACTTGAATGTATCTAACCATATCCCAGGAATCCACTTACCCCAACCGGCCCATGGGTTAGCCAACCGCCCAACCACTGTATTGGTGGGATCTCTTTATATAAAAATTTGGTTGAGTTTTGTCCCGAATACCTGGGGAAAGAGTTCCTAGGCCCCCTAGCCGACACTCATGCAAAATACAATTTAGACACACCACTTACGCACTCAATATGAAATATCCTTTTACAGATTCAGCTGTCTTTAAAGCATAATTGAAATGAAACCATAGTATTTCGATCATAATCCTCCAAAATATCCAGTCCATTGTTTTACAATCAAAATATCATCCGGGCTCTTCGTTGAAGACCAGCTAGTCAACCAACGAGATCCAAACTCAGGTTACAGTTCACATAGATAATTCCTTATCAGTCCATCCATATCTTCCTCAACATACGCATGGGTGTCCTAGGTACCGCGAGCCTGTGCATCACACCTAGTCAGAACCCTCTAGGATCCTTCTTAGGTGTCCTAGCACTTCACTCAGGAACCACTTCGTCGGCCCTCGTCCATTGTATCGGAAGCACACCATTTTAACCATACCGAGGCTGGTCAAGACCTTGTGGTAGGCTTTGCCGCGCGAGAGCGACATCCTTTGACGACTCCCCGCGAGCTGTTGCAATGTAACTCTCCTTAGTTTAAACCATAAGCCAAATGCTTCCTCCTGCATTCTAGCGTAAGACAATCTTTTTCAAAAAACATAGTTTTTATGCAAGTAAGAATATCCCATTAAGTTTGATTCCACAAGACCCTTTTTCTCAAAATTCAGACTTTCTTAATTAAAATCACGAATCTCGTATCTCGGTAATCCACCCATCAGTTACAACAAATTTCTAACTTATTTTTCGTCGATTTCGGGTCTTAAGGAAAACTTCTCTAAATCAGTCCATCATCGGTAGTCCATTCTTCGCACTGAAGAAATGGGAATGGTCACAAGGCTTCGCTTAATTTCTGATTTGAGAGATGGGCAAGCATCTTACTGGCCCACCATTCTCACGTGGTTGTGGTCTAACCATAAATTACTTGGATTTAATCCTAGCTTTGATTCTTAAGGATTTTTCTTCTATTTATCTGATAAATTAACGATGACTTCCAATCATACGGGAAAAATTTATGAAAATTTATTCTTTCCTAGTCACAATATAATTATAAATAGCTTTATTTGAGAATGATGGAATTTTATTAAGATAACTTTTTTTTCAATAATCCATTTGTGAATATGCATACATCATTTTATTGATTTATTCGCATAGAAATATCTTAAAATAATCTTTTCTCCATTTTGATCCTCAACATTAATATACCATGATTTTCTACATGAAATTATGGTGAAACCTTCTCTTTTAACACTGAATTTAATTTATGCATTTTCTAATTAAAGTACATTGAAAATTTCTCTTTTAAATGAATAAAAGTATCCATATTTGAAATATGCCAAAAATTCCTCTTTTTATATTAAAAATGTTGGTACCTAGAATATCATGGGAGAATCTCTTTTTGCATCTAAAATTTTATGCATGTAAAAATAAATTTTATGCATGTAAAAATAAATATAACAAAAATTCATCTTTTCTCTATTTAAATAATTATGCATAAATACTATAAAATTATTTTCCATAAATATGACAAAAATCATTCTTTTAGCATAAAAATATCCATGCCTAGAATATGATGGGAATTCCTCTTTTTTCTTTATTAAATTTATACATAAAAATAAGATTTATCTTTTTTCTGGAAAATTTTACCATAGCTTCACTGCAACTTCTCAGAATGTTCAATTTTCTAACTTTAAATGAATATTCATGATTGAAATATGATAAGAACTCCTCTTTTAAACTAAAATTTATTTATGCATACATAACATAATTATAAGCATAATTATAATTAAATCTCTTGATTATTCTTAAATATCCATTCCTCATTTCCAAAAATGTTAGTATAACCCTCTTTCAACTTAAAATGAATTAATATGATTTTTCTTAATCATAAACAAGCTTAAAGAAATTAATCATCATTTTTAACTAGATTAAAATCATAAAAATACCTAATCTTTTTCTCTAGCTTGTCAAGCCTAGAGTTTTGTTTGAGATAATGATTTTATCGATAAGAACCATCCTTATAATAAGGATCTAACCATAAAGATGATTAATCTTTCTAAAAAGAGAGATTTACTAATAAAAATACTATAATTAAGCATAAAGATTAGTATTAAACCATTTAAACATTATAAATCATTAGAAAGCTTGATTTCAAGAAAAAACCATTTAATTGAAAGCTTCCCAAGCATTAGAGGGGTTGGGAAGGAGATAACCATTGAGAAAGATAGAAAAACCATTGGATTAAGGCTTACCTTTGATTTTGGCTTGATTCTTTAAAGAAAGAAGTGAAGCCCACAAAGCAAGCTTTGGCCACCAAGCTGGGGAGGGTAATCCCCAGGAGAGGATGGAGAATTGTGAAGCTCCAAAGCTTCCAAAAGTAGGGTAAAATAGAGGAATAATAGAATTACACTAAAATGAAGATAATACTGGCATGTAATTACTCAAAGATTAAAATACAAAGGAATGAGGGTCTATTTATAGGTGAGGTAGGCCACTAACCAAGTCCAACTAGGTTCTAGAGGCTTCCAGCTTCAGTTTGACCCAATTTGGACAAGATTTGGACCAGTTTAGCTCACTTTTTGATCCAGTTTGCAGGAGGAGAGAGGAGAGAGAAAAATATCTCATTTTTTTGAACTAAAAATGCAAGGTAATGATGAAAAAAAGGTGCCTACTTCATGAGCCCTCTCCCTCCTTATTGAGGTGCCAAAATTTAAATTTTTTACTAAACCTTAATTTTTAACTAATAAACCCAGTACTTGGTTAACTCTTCATCTTATGTGAGCATTTATTGATTTTTGGGGTATTTTATTTTATTCTTTGTATTTTTGTCATCCCAACACTTGGATTAATCCTATTGGCCCTTTAGAACCTTAAAATTTCTAAAAATGTGGACCCTTAGGCTAAGGTCTTTAATACATATATTCAATTAATTTCTAATGCACATTGAAAAATTCTATTTGAACTTCTGTTTCAAGGGAATTCATCTTAGATATTAGGAGAAAATTTGTATCCAAAAATATCTCAATCTTGTATTATCTCTCTCTAGAATATTTTCTCTCTCTAGGCTAAAAACAAGGGAAAACAATGTTTTCTTGCATTCTGAAATAGGGGATGATTACAGGGGACTGAGATGAGAGCTTATACATCTTTTAGGGATGAGGAGGAACCTTACATTACAAGAGGGCTAGTGGGGAGTTAGCACCTTGTTGTGGAGATTATGGGAGTCCAATAGTCACATGGGTAGCCCAACAGTCACATGGGTATCGCAAGAGTCACATGGGTATCGCAACAGTCACATGGGTATCGCAAGAGTCACATGGGTATCGCAAGAGTCAGATGGTTGGATAGCTATATAAAGCCCCTCTTGTAGGCAAATTGGACATGACATGACTATTGTATGTACATTACTCTTACACATGATTCTTGGACACACAATATGTGATACATGGATATGGAATACACTATGATGTTATGTTGTTATGCTTGTATGTTTATCTTGTATCTTTTATTTTGTTGTTGATCCATCTCTGCTACTCCATACTCATGTGTACATGTGTACCCCATGGCGAGCATGTGTGTTCCCCCATGTTAGCAAGGTGATGATAACACTTGGGGATCACAATGTGATAAGAAGCTTTGATCTTTTCCTTGCTCACAAGCTCATCATCTTCGTTAGAACATTTGGCTAGAGGGCCATGGCTGGCTCTGTGATTCTAGGCTTTCATAGTTACGTAGTCTCTCATGTCGAGTTGCCCGCATAGGCGATGCTGTGTGATAGTCCTTGGCTCTTGCACGGCTGATGCTGTGCAACCCAGATTTTAGCATGTCCATAAAATAAAGATTTGTTAATAGCAAAAGATGCATCTTTTTGGGCCATTGCACTATTGTCAACATTTTCCTATTGATACATATTGACCATTCTACATGCACAGGGTGATCTTTTCTGAGAACAACAGTTGTAGAGAATGAAATGACTGTAGGCTTACACCATGTTTTGAAAGCACTTCTGGCATTCACTTATGGATTCGATGCTTCTGTAACAATTTGTTCTATGATGAGAAGACAGCGCAAGATGAGCACAGAGGAGGGTGTGCGAGGCAATTTTGGCATTCACTAAGAAGCTATATATGTAGCATCTATCATCTGTCCACAAAGTCATCTGCCTCATCTTCTACCACACTCTCTATTGCCCATACGAGCCCGAATGGGCTCAAATTTGGCCCTTAACAACCTGCGAGATTTCAAGGACGCCATGTCGATGTCCGGTCAAGACTCAGCACTTGCATGGTTCTCGATCACCTAGTCGGCCTAGAGGAGATACGACATGCAACTACACCCAATGAGATAAGTTAACACTAATGTGTTGCACCACCAATCTGCCTAGGCTAAGAGAGTTTGTCATGCAAGCACAGAGGTCAAATTCTACATCTATTAGGATCCCTGATGTGACTCCTGATGATTGTCATGGCTTGCCCAAATCCTCGTCGAAACACATCCAATAAAAAAGATTACCTAGTGAACCGTAACTGTCGTGGGATCTTTTCGATGGCCGAGCTCGTAACCCTTGAGGTGTCCAAGCTCCACAACTCCTTGAGAAGCAATTCCACTGGCCACGTTGTACTACATGTACTCATCCCTCCTCTCACCTCACTTCACTCACACACACTTACTAGCATGGATTATAGAGAGATCAGCAAAAAGAAGATTAGCAAGAGCAAGACTGTATTGCATAATGGGAGAGTTCCTTGTATTATGAGAGATTTTCACTTATATACATGGCCATAAGTGTTCACACTCACTTAAACTGTGGCCCGTTGGGCACTTTAGGCTCATAAGAGGCCTAATGCTATTACAATGACTACTCTCATTATATATCCATGAAGTACATCACTTGGGGCTTCATCCTAACTTGCTACCACATGATTTTGAAGCAAAAATTGCCATAAGTATTCCGTCAGACCATTATGGGCACCTGTCCAAGTTGTAGATTTGGACACCATTGCTTCATATCTTGAATGTATGACCTTTTGGTGTATCTACCTTGACTCCTTGATGTAAGACAATGGAAGTAGGTCTTGTTAACCCTAGAAATGGGTTAACATTTTCCCCTTCCTGATGCTAATTGTGTCCTCTCGTGATCGCGCTGAAGACCTTTATGTGGGGAGAATTGACAAGGTTTGTTGATGGCTTTTAATGTTAAGTGACGTTCAATGGTCCTTGTTCCTCCAGAAGGAATGAGAAAGGCTAGTTAGTAAATGAAAAGGTTAGAGATTAGCAAAAATTGCTAACAGGGTGGGGGTTTTTATTTAGTGATTGCATTTTTGTATTTTTGTGAGCATTTTTTTGTGGCTATATTTTTTTGCTCACTTTGTTTTTGGCAATCATAAGTAGAGTTACATGTTAGTTGTGTTAGTTGGGAAACTAAGAAATGTTAATAATGGGGGAGAAGAGAAGGGAGGATCTGGAGGAACGTAGATAAAATCATCAGAAAAAACGAGATTGTGATTCTCAGTTCCTCATTTGATTCATTGAAGACCTTCATCTCTTGAAGAATTTGGCCTTGGATGATGTCCCTTTTTGTGGCAGGATTCTTGTCAAATATTGTTGAGTAGGACCTATTCCTGCATGCTTCTTCTCGCTTTTTATGTTTTTATAAATATTTAAGTGTTCTATTAATTAGATATACATGAACTACATGAAATGAGCCAAATAGACTCTTATGAAGCTGCTACTTATTGAAGAATTACGTCGACTTGTGAGGATAATATAGACATCTTCACTAAGGATTAGAGATCAATGTGTGGTGAAGACTCTAGTTTTGTTTGGAGAGGTTTGTAGTTTTTGAAGGAAAATTCTAGGCGATGGATTGTACCATTGACCAAACTTTTGCCCACCATGGCCTCCCATTCATCTAGATATGTATCTAGAAAGTTGTCTAGTGCAAATGTCCTCTCGTGCATGAGTATGGATATGTACTCATGGAGCAACGTCTACATTAACTTAGCTAAAATAATAGTAAGCTATAACAAAAATGTATTGGCTATTTGAAGATTGTTGGGAGGTTCTTGTGATATTCTACATTTTTATGTAGGCCATTTGTGTGACTTCCTTGTGTGTTTGTCTTTTTTTTTTTGTTACCACCTTGCGAGCAACAAGTTCTTATGGCTACTCTCCTTTTTGAGACAATAGGTTCTTATGTCTCTCGCATAGCTTTGACACTTATGCTTATCATCCAGAGGGGTGAAAAGAGCATTATGAGTTTATCCTTTTGATGCATACATAAGTCTCCATTTGTAGACGTGGGGATTGATTCTTGAATTCGTGGCTCAAGTGTTGTCGAGGCGGTAGGTACAACTTCTGGTTGGTTGCCATTGTTGGACTAAACAAGCAAGCGCTTGTGTATGTGTTGAATGCACGAGACGGGTTGAGTGGCTTGCTTGGTGTTTCTTGGGCCTCCATTCTTGTCAAACTTTACGTGAAGTTTTTGGAATTGAAGTCCGTGGTGGTGAGACTTTCTTCACTTTGTTTGATCTTAGCAATCATATGATGGAATTTCCATCATAATATCCTTGTTCTTGAAGCGTGTGCATAGGCACCCATCTTTGATGAACATTATGAATTGGTGGGCTGATGCTTTTGGTGCTGAGGTTTCTTTCTTTGTGCAGGCTTTGGTGACTTCTTGATGCACTTGGAAATCCAAGATTTGGTATTACCTTGGTAGTACCCTTGAGCTTGCAGTAATCTTTTTGGTACCCACACTTGTTGAGTGGCTGGAGTTCTTTGAGGAACTCACATAGGCTCTTATGGTGGATGATGTTGTGGAGTAATTTTATTCTTCTTTGGCCTTTGAGTTTTGCATTGAGGAAGAGGCTTTGATGATCAAGGCACCCAAATTGGATTGGCGCCTTTGTAGTAGCCTTGAGCTATAAGTAGTCGCTTCTCCATCCACATTTTAATACCATTAAGATACCTTGATTTTGGTTGTCATGGTGGAGTTTTCTTTTTAGCTGAAGTGGAAGGTTTGGGGCCCTCCTTCACATTGGTTGGCGCTGAGATTATGGTTTTGAGACTAATGGGCGTTGTTGACAATGAGGCTGGAGTCTCTTGTGGAGTGGCTGCTCATGTTGAGGCTTTTGAGCATGAGGATTTCTCCCTTGGTGAGGTTGGTCGATGATAAGTTGTCGAGGTTGAGGCTTTTCCTTTGAGTTCCTTTTTAGAGATAGATGATTGTGCTTGGGGGATTTCTGTTGATTGAGAGGTTTTGGCATTGGACTTTGTTGGTGAGGATGGAGTTGAAGGGGTGGATGCTGTGTCGGAGTTGGTCATTGATGTAAAAGTTATGTTTTCATGTAGAGGGGCTTCCAAGGAAGAGGCTTTTAGCTTTTTGCATTCAGCATCATAGAAATCCCTTAAGGTTGGATCCTCTTCCTTGTAGTATGGTATCACCAACTTTTTGTTGTTGACCAGCATGGATGACCCTATTGCTAGCAAAAGCACGGTGGTGCTTGGGTAGTAATAGTCCATTTATGTCCCAAGATCAAATCTACTTCCAACACATACTCAACCAAAAAAATGCAAGGGGGTTAGATTCTATATACATTGTTTGTTCAAAGTATCCCAAACATGGCATGTTCATGTCTTTTGTTAATGGAATTTTCTCTGGATGAGCATTGAGTGTTGGTTGATCTAACAAATCCCATAACTTGAGGGTCATGAGATTGTGCTCTTGCCTTGGATAAAGCTAAGCTTGCAGTGTGTTGATTTTATTGTAAAGTTCAAATCCAACCATAAACCTTGAGAAATCCTGAGTGTAAGATATGTTGGGAAGTTCCAGCTTCTCCAAGGTCTCTTCCTCCTGTAGGAGAAATGTCACAATGCCCGTAGGAGTGTTCAAAGTGATTGTTTGCATGGATTCGTGAATTGAATACCATGAGTCACATGCCCAAGTTCCACCAAGGATGACATCATATTCAAGGGAATCTAGGGTTGCATGGAATTCAAATTCCACAATTTGACCGATTGATTGAGTAGCATAGCTGAAGCAACCAAGAACTTCAATGTTTTCTCCATTAACACCTATCGCACAAGAGAATTTCCTTTACGGTTGATTGCAGGTTTGCCCAATGATACCTAAGCATATATTGTCACAAGGTTATGGCTTGCTCGAGAGATAATCAATGCGCATTTGTGCTTAACCTTATTTCCCACAGGAAAATCCAACCAGACCATGATAGAATCCTTAAGCGGAACCATGGAAGTTTCAGTTTTTGTTTCAGCTTCAGTTTCTATTTTGGTTTCATATTCCCAGTCACTTTCATCCTCTTTTTGGCTCTCAGCTTTTTCAAGAGTGCCCAATGTGTACAATGGTATTGTGGTGGGTCCACTGACCACTTTAACTGAGGTCTGTTTAGAAACTTGTAAATCCTTACATTCCTATTCAATGTAGCTCTTGAGATCTTGGTACTTATCATGGTTAGCCTGTACAGGTGAAGCTATGCTAGCCTCACCACCACGAGAGAAGAGCAATCCTCTAAATGAGGATATGAGAGACTGCTTAAATTTCATATGGGATTCATCGACGAATTCCTCACGTATTTTTTTAACTGCATCATTCGTGCAATCTTCCTCTGATGGCTCTTCTTGGCTTGATGAGTTCATTTCTGTAGAAAGAATGTCTTCCTCTTGAAAGGGAATCTTGAAAGGGAAAGCAATACTCCTCCGGTTTTTGTATGTTGGTTGCTTATTTAGGTTTGACATTATGTGGCTTAGTCACAACCGGTGATCCTGTTTGACACTCCACAATGCTAAGCATGCTCTCCTAAGCTTGCTTTTTGCGTTCCTCATATGTCATGTGGTCATGATTAGAAATTTGGGCAGGTTCTAGTTTCTCGATTGGATTGTGAGGTGCACTGAGTGACAAGTTAGAACTTGTTTCATCCTCGCTAAGTGACGTATTAGAACTTGTTTCATCTTCTGAATTTCCTTGGATCATCAGGTTTTCTTTATGTTTGCCCATGCAACAAGAAAGAACTTATGTTGCACCTATGGGTTTAGTGGTTTCAAGGGTAGCCTTTGAGGTGGATGTATTCACATCATGTGTAGCTTTTGGCTCTTTTGGGGTTAGGTCCTTCACATGCTCCTTTCTTTTGTCCTTTATTTCAACCTTGTTTTCGACAGTTTGTTGGCTCTTTTTTTTTGGGTTTAGAAGGTTTTGTATCCTCTTTCGGTTTGTGTTTTAAAACATGTTGTTCAATCCATTTCTAAGCATGTTCTTTTGTAATCTTTTTGACTGTGTCTCATGCCTTGTCTTGCAAGCGTGTAAGCAAATTCAAGGGTACCATGGACAATTGCCCGTTTTGCACACTCAAGATGTTAAGAGTTGTATTCTGCGAGACAGGTTGCATTGAAGCAACTCGCCTTGGGAAATCTTGGAATATGTGATTGATACCACATCGTTCACATATTGGTTGCAAAGTGTCAGTGTGACTATGGACATGGAGATATTCCAAACCATGCAGTCTGCCACTTTGTGCGCTCCATGACAATAGAAACACTGTATTGTTCGTCGAACTATTTCTTGAGCAGTTTTGACCCTTTGGATTGTTTCTATTTGAGGCAAAGAAATTTGAGGCAAGGACGGTTGTAGTATTGATGTAACTGTAGAAGAATTAGGACATTGAGATGTGTCGTGACCAAAGGTTTTTCAATGTATGTAGTACAGAAAGATAGGCCTAGGGTATGCACATTGGGGATGGATGCAGTGATGGCAATGAGAACACAAGGCATTTCGCCCATCACTTTGAGAGGCATTAAGGATGTTTGGTTTTTAGGGAGCTCATCCTCTCTCTGATATTTGGTTCAAGGCTTTGAAGCAAGGATGTGTAGAGGATGAACTTTTTCAAAAAAAGTGCATGCAGTAGCATCCTAAATGGAAGAGGAGGTCTCAAAACCTATTTTCCATCACTGTCTTAAGATGTTTTTTTTCAGAAAGATTTTTCCTTTTTCGTAGCTCGTTTTTGAGTATGTTTCCAAAGGAATTTGAAAAAACACTATATGAGAGAGTTGTAGTATTTTTGGAGTACTACAACTTTGTATCTCTGACTTTGTTGTTTAGACACTCAAAAAGTAGCCCGAATATGGTGCGCTATCTTTCTCGAGCTATTTTGGACGATTTTGTGCTAAGCCCGTTTTTGCCTCGATTTTTGGGTCAAATTTTGAGCCTGCTGGTCGGAAGCCAAAACGATGGATTTTGCACTCGGATGCTCAAGACCAATTTTGAAGAGCTCGATATGCACGTTTTTCGATAAACACTAGAACACATTCAATGGACACACAGTTTAGGAGATACGGGCCTCCAAACATGGTTGTTTTTTACTCTCTCTCTCTCTCTCTCTCTCTCTCTCTCTCTCTCTCTCTCTCTCTCTCCCCCAATGGACCCTTTTCACGTTGTGAAATGTAGTAGGGACCTTTTTATGCCGTGAAATGGATCTCATGCATGTAATGGATTTCGTGGTTTTCTTTTTCCACGGACCCTTTTCACGTCGTGAAATGCAGGGATCTTTTCACGTCGTAAAATGGATCTCATGCGTGAAATGGATTTCACTTCTTTTTTTTCCCACAAACCCTTTGCACGTCATGAAATGCAGGGATCTTTTTATGTCGTGAAATGGATTCCACTGATTTATTTTCCCACAGACCCTTTTCAATGTCATGAAATGCAGGGACCTTTTCAATGTCATGAAATGCAGGGACCTTTTCATGCTGTGAAATGGATTTCACGGATTTTTTTTTCAGGGACGGGACCTTTTCATGCCATGAAATGCAGAGGATCTCACGCCATGAAATGGATCTCCGGTGTGAATTTTTTTTCAGGGATGGGACCTTTTCACGCCGTGAAATGCAGAGGATCTCATGCTGTGAATTGGATCTCACACGTGATTTTTTTTTTTTGGAAGTCTAGAGGGAAATTCAAGTTTTCTTGTGTTGAGGGAATATTTTTTGTATTTTAAATTGGGGAAGATATAGGCATTTTCTCAAAAATGTAAGTGGGAATAAAAAAAGTCAACACTTTTATGACACCCCCTTACACTTGTCATAAATGACCCCCAAAATGGATAAATTAACAACTCATTTTCGGCATCTTTACATTAAAGGCTCATTAGCCACTAATGAGTTGTGTAAAAATATGAATAAGAATTAATCAAAGATTAACTCTTACACTAATCTTTTCCCCTTTTGGATTAATTAAGAGTCCCTAATTAATCCTTAATCATCGATTAATTCACACCATTAAGCACATCATTAGATAGATCTGTTAAGCTTTGTGCTTAACCTAAAGTGTAAATTAACAAATAATCAAAGATTAATTAAGTCCTTAATTTTAGCTCTTTTCTTTATGTAATTTAGGTCAAAAGGAGAAAAATTCTCTAATTGGTGAAGAAATTAATTCAATTAGATGTTTTGATGTATCTAGATGCTCCCAAAACACCCAAAAACATTTATTTTGATACTCTACATGATTCATTTTGACTCCAAAAAACACATTTTCTAGTTTTTTTGCCTCTTGAATTGGATTAATCCCCCCTTAATGATAGAAACCAGTCAATTAAGGCACATTAGTCAATTTTAAGAGTTTTTAAAAGTTTTGGTGAAAATTTTCAAATGATTAATAAGCTACCCCTAATACTTGCTAACACCCTAATGCATATAAATAAAACAAAAAACACATAAAGCAAGTAAAAATTAATGATTTTAGCTCCATGTTTAACTCTAAAGAGAGCTAAAAATCACAAAATTACGATCCATTGCATTGTTTGATGCAATGGATGCAAGCTGAACCTAACACTCTCTATGTGCACACTTAACAAACTAACAAAACCACACATTAAACCAAAAAATCATTCTTTCAAAAGATAAAAAAGAGAGCTATTTTCTCACAAAATCACACATAAATCTCCATATTAACATCTTTTTTGTCGAAAACCACTAATCAAGACAATGGGCAATGGGTTTGCATAGATTAGAGAGTAAACAGTGGAAAAAGCCAAGGGATGGCTCCTCGACACTGGCACCGGCACCGGCGCTAGAAATGTTATGGCTCGCCCAAACCCTTGTGAAACACATCCAACAAGAAGATTACTTGGCAAACCGCAGCTGTCGTTGGATCTTTCCGATGGCCGAGCTCGTAACCTTGAGGTCTCCAAGCTCGACAACTCCTTGAGAAGCAATTTCATCGCGCCTCCGTGAGCGTTGTCAAACCGTCGTGTTGCACTACGTGTACTCATCCCTCCTCTCACCTCACTTCACTCACATACACTCACTAGCATGGATTAGAGAGAGATTAGCAAGAGCAAGGCTGTATTATTGCACAATGGAGAGTTCCTTGTATTATGAGAGATTTTCACTTATATA
The DNA here is from genome assembly GCF_041138505.1 of Cibotium barometz. Lineage (NCBI taxonomy): Eukaryota > Viridiplantae > Streptophyta > Polypodiopsida > Cyatheales > Cibotiaceae > Cibotium > Cibotium barometz. Next base: position 1,239,875 of record NC_141078.1, on the reverse strand, counting down.
CATGGTTCTCGGATGTGTATAAAACTAATTTTCACACACAAACATGACATTCTACAAACCATTTATGATTCTCACCAAGATTAATGCTAATACTTTCCATTTGGAAATTCCATCACACTGGCATATTCATAAGTCCTTTCACATTAGTCTTTTAGAACCATTAGAGATACTCTTCCAGCACTCCTAGTTTATGATAATCCCCCTTCACTAGAAGAAGGCTCTCAGATATAGTAGAGCCTGAAGTAATTTTAGACCATGAGTAGACAAAAACATAAAGAGGTCATGTTTATCACAAATATTTGGTGAACTATAAAGGCCACCTCATAGAAGAGGCTCAATGGCTCCATGATCATAGATACTTGGTGAACTATAAAGGCCACCTCATAGAAGAGGCTCAATGGCTCCCTGATCCATAGGGAGAAATTACTCCCATCATGCTTATCTTCTTATGGTAATACACCAAATAGATCTCCAACATTTTATGATTGCAAATGCACGGGCAACAATGCACATAGTTTTTGAAATGTTTTTTGTCAACTCCTCCTTGGGAAATGCAACACACTGTAAACTACCTTATAGCAATCAACTACAAAAGTCCTATAGGGAGAGAAATTGACAGGTAAAAGTAGAATTGACAAGAAATTTTGTTACCTCAAAGGTTGAATGCCCCAATTTATGTTGTAATTGCAGAAAGCCCCAAATTTTAAAATTTGCAGGTGTTGCATGTGCAAATGCAAGTAGAATTGACGGTACACTTTGTGTTGTAATTGCAGAAAGCCCTAAATTTTGAAATTTGTAGGTGTTGCATGTACATATGCAAGCAGACTGATGGTACGAATAGTACAGATTACAAGTACAACGAAATAGGTTTGTGACAATGTGAGGATGTATGGTTGGGTATGAAAAATTTGGGCACAATCAGCCTGCAGCTCTGATACCACTGTTGGGTTTTAAAAAACCCTAATTTTCAGAAGAAATACACTGAAAATAGCAAGAACATAGAGAGCTTGGAAGTGGGTGCTTTTTTTTGGCGAGCAATTACGAGCGAGCAGTCTTGCAAAGCTGGCGAGCGGTTGAAATTGTAACACATGGGCACTATCTTTGAGAGCCATATCTTGTTCCCTACTCTCTCTCTCTCTCTCTCTCTCTCTCTCTCTCTATTGACGCATTTACACACTAACACATTTCACACATTTGTAACATATTTCACATGTAACATATATAACATTTCTCTCTCTCTCTCTCTCTCTCTCTCTCTCTCTCTCTATCTATATATATATATATATATATATATATATATATATATATATATATAGACACATTTTAAACTTTTGCAAGATATTGATAAATGTCACTTCCATACATGAGACGTGAATACAAAATCCATGGAAAACAACAATAAATTTTTTTGGAAACCAATGACATGGTCATCTCTATGACTCATATTCCATGTGCGGCACCAGCACTACTTGAAGTTGTATGATCTTGCTGGTTTATGTTGGGTCGTGGAGGCCCCCCCCCCAATGCAGATACTGATATGGAATGGTTATGCTAGGCTGTGGTATACCATAAGTGTATGGCATCATTTGTACTCCTGGTGGTGGTGGATAGTAAGAAAGTTGCCGAGATGTAGAAGCAACACCACGTGGTACATATGAAGCATGCCCTGGCAACCATTAGGGTTGTCCACCCAAGGTTCCTTCAATGAAATTTGAGGTTGCATGCTTGCTTGAATAATTTTCTTGGATTCTTTGTAAACCTTGAAACCAAGTGGAACCTAGGTCTATGGGCACATCTTGAAAAGGAGCCAACTCCTGATTATAGCACAACCAATCATTTTCTATGCTTATACAATGTCAGAGAAGCTTCTTGCATGCCTTAGCCATGACACCAGTCCCTGCAAAGAAATCAAGTACTAATTCCCCTTCCATTGTGAAATTACCAAGGAGCCACTTGCCAAAATAAAGAAAAACTTAAGATCAATGTCTTACATTATATTGAATCATTACCAATAAAAAACAAGTAGTGTTTATTCTATACCTTGCAGTCACAACAGATCACTCAGTTGTACCCCGTAGTGGTTGATTATCTATCCCCCCAAATTGAGTAGCACGCCTTCCTTTTAGGCAGAGTGACTCATTCAGGAGGTCAGTGTAGTGCAAATACACATATACTGCCATGTCATACTACTGAAGGTCGACAATATGATGTGGCACTCAGATGCCATGTCAAATCTCTACCTCCTTGATGACCTGATATCTCTTACATATGAGGTATGTGTAAGCTTAAAAGCCAATACATCAATTGGTACCTCTAATTATGTGAATATTGAAAGTTCAACAAATTTTGATGATAGTGTGAAACAGAAGACAGTGTATTAGATGTAGTATGAAGTACTTTCACCCTTGAAATCAAAAAGCACTGTAGAGTTCTTATTGAACATGAGGAAAGAGAACACTTCGACAAAGTTGGTGAGGCATATGCCACAGGTGTTTAAGGTGACTGAGCTTCCTAGGTTCTATGATGGGGATGTAATATTTGAGTTTCCTACCACCATGGGTTCTACAGCAGGCATGGATGGTATGGATCATAAATATGATGGCCACATGTGGACAAAGGCAGCTACATCAAATGTCAACTTTCCAGGGGTGTGTACAATAAGCCATTGCATTGGTGAAATGCATTGTTTGCATACCGCATGCCCTTGGTATTTGAACAATGGCTTTCCTAATGACATTAGTTTCAAAGGGTGCATAAAGAAAATTTGTGCAGTTGGTGTCCTAGCCATTAATTTGATGAAAAGCTCAATTGTCACTATTGCAAAAAGCCAGCAACTTGCAAGGAATCTCTTGTGCGTGCTATGTGTATTATGTCATCCCTAGTGATGATAGCCTAACACGGCTTCTAATACACACCGAAACTCATTCACATGGTGTCGAGGCAAGAACATCAAAGGCATTGCTTGATAAGACTAAAGTAATGGTTCAAAGAGTAATTACAGTAGATGCATGTGCTGGTCCAAGGAAGGTGCATATGTGTGTTGCCAAGGAGTTGGTGTTAACTTCATTAGTCCGAGAAGGAGATCAAGGACATGAGCTTGGTGATAAGGAATTCAATAATGTGCTAGAAGAACTCGGCCCGCTAGTTGAGAAAAAGTGGTGAGTTAAATTAGAGAAGCATGTGTTAAGGCCATATATACAAAATGATTAACATTTACTTTCTTTTAGGCTTCGAAGGTCAATAGCTCACGCATGTCAAGGACCACCTAAGTCATCATTTGGCTATGATGACTTGCTACATTTGAAGAGGGATTGCAATTATGACTTCTTCCATGGGAGCCGATTTCCAGGTCAAGGGAAGGAAACTGAATGTTGTTTTATTTTCAAGATGTCTACTAAGGGGCCAGCCTCAAGTGTCGAACTCGTCAATAGAATGAGGCGTTCAGGGAATGGTGATCTAAGAAGAGCTTGGATCCAATTTGACCACACTAGATGCATCATGGATTGGGTAATAATGGCTTGTCATGTTTATAATACAAGGTAGTAACAATGGCTTGTCGCTATTTTGAAAAAAAATAGTTTTTGGTTATTACCTCTTTTAGCATATTGACTTTTAGTTGTAGCTTGTAGGAGCTTCTAACTATTGCAACTTGCGAGATAAAAGAGGAGGACAAGACTTCCTAAGTATTGTTTTGGGAGTGCATAAATAATGTCATGGTGGCACATGAATTTGAAAAGGTAGACTTCTTTGGTTTCATGGCAGATGAAGCCCAGGCAAATTGGAATGCCATGAGAGAAGTCTACAATGAAGGACAAGAAATGGAAGGTCGGGAACGCTCATGTTTATTTCGTTGGGCACAAAGCCTAAATATACATACCACAAAGTATGTTGTAAAGGCCTTCCAAGGCGTGCAAAAGAGCATGTGCGAGAAGTGGCGAACCGAGTCAACAAAAAAGGCTGCACTAGCTCAAGGGTGATTTATCCGACAATGGTGAAGTAGTGGAAATGTAAAAGATTTAGATATACCTGCCATGGATCTTTAGCTGAGCTGGTGGGAAGTGCACATTGCACATTGGAAAAATGTAATGATTTCGATATGTATAAGAACCATTGTCTTTAAATTCAGTGTCTTTAAAACCAGTGTCTTTATTGATGTTTCTAATGTCTCTAACTATTGATGTTTCTAACTATTGCATAGGTGGAGAAGAGTGGTGATCAGTCATGTACACCATGAACAAAATTGTCAGAGTCTAAACATGGAAGCTGGTTAGCTGGGGAGGGTTTCAAACAAAAAATAACACTCTACAATGCATGTGTATCAGACATGGCTAATGCTTTATTACAGAGTGCAAAGCAAAATTCATACAACAAGCATATTAGAGCAGGTCTAAGTCTTGAAAAGCTCATTGAGAGGGCAAATGTGCATACTCCAAGCCCAGCACAAGTTGTAAGGACAGTAAAGAGTAACACTGCGGCACACCTATATACAAGGCCCCAACACCTTTGGCAGGTGATCGGGAATCAGCCCAACACAAGAGACAACAATGTAATGTAGCTAATATGGATGATGATGCTAGTCACAGACCTAAGTACAACGTGCATGTGAGAGATAGGAAGTTTGCAGGATGTCGCCAGGAAAATAACCTTCATGAATGAATACGTGGACACAAGAAATGAATCGAGTGACAAAATCATAAAGGAAGCACCCATACACAAGACATTTTGGGCAATTAGGAGAACTCCAAAGGGTACCAGAGTAAAGTGTTTGGGTTATATAGGTAGTAGTAAGTGTGGTTGCATGATTGTAGGATATGCAAAAGGAGTACCTGCACCATCTTTTTTTTCAACAAGGTCCCATGCTGCTGGGAAAACTAGTCAAATGATGTGGTTTTGCAATAATGACATCATGCATACATGGGATGTGGATAAGAACATTGACCATCCCCCACACAATGTGCCTACTATATGGCCAGTGGTCTGAAGGCACAAATCTGACAGTTGAGGAGGTAAATGCATTGGTGCTTGCAGGGTATAACTTCCAGAGAGTAAGCCATTGGGAAGGGAGAAACAAACTCCATTGAGCTCACGTCAACCAAAAATTCCTAGAGGAGAGACAAACACATTAAAAAATGATATGTCATGAGATGGTCGTCGCACAAGATACAGAATAGGCATTTCAGACAAAAGGATTAAGAAAGCACTAGACATAAATGCACAGGTTACACAAGTGCAGGTGTTTTAATCTTCCAAACATGAGGCATTCACCATTGAGACTTTTGGAGAAGGGTCTCGTGTGGGAAGTTATGATGTGCATATCAAAATGCATCCATCATGCTCATGTCCAGATTTTTTGGGGAGGGTCAACCAACCAAAACCGTACTTGGCATGCACGCACTTGTACTTTGTGTACATGAGAGTCATGGGATTGAGCCAAAATGAAAATACGTTTATTCACCAACATATTTTGATAGAAAGGGAGGTATCCGAATGTCTATGCAGAGAATGAACCTACCCTGAATTGGTTTAGTGGACAACTCATGTTCCTAATTTAACTTAAGAGATGTATGGGATATGCAAAAATGTTTTGGGGTTTCATTTTATTGGAACAATTTCAATGGAGTAATGCTTATTTCAGTTTCTCTCATTTTACAAGGATGTATGATTTTTGGAGTAAATCTATTTTGCCATTCACAAAGAGAGAGAGAGAGAGAGAGAGAGAGAGAGAGAGAGAGAGAGAGAGAGAGAGTGTCACGTATAGGCTGTAACGCCTGTGTGACCGACGATAGACCGGATGGCTAGACGGGGCTTTAGCGTCAATGCCTCGGCCGGAGCGCCGAGGACATAGCCATCCGGGGTTCAGTGGGAGAGGAGGCCCATGCGGAGTCATGGGCGGCAAGGCTAGTGTGGACGGCAGGCCACACACTATATAGCCTGTGGTGGGGGATGAGGGGCAATCCTCATTCTTCCTCTATGGCTGGTGGGTGGTGAGCTAGAGGCCGTCCCCTCCTGTGGTAACGCCCGTAGTGGTGTTACGATAATCTAACATTGGTATTAGAGCGTCAGTTTTGATTGGGTCAGGGTCCGTGCATGACCGGGGACCGGAGCCCAATGGTTTTCAACCATTCAAAAAAATCTTATCCTTATCACAATCGATTGTGTGGAGGGAGGCGACCAGAACTGGAAGGAAGAATTCTCTCTCTCTCTCTCTCTCTCTCTCTCTCTCTCTCTCTCTCTCTCTCTCTCTCTCTCTCTCTCTCTCTCTCTCTCTCTCTCTCTCTCTCTCTCCGTTGCACACACCAAAGCGCTCCATTGCAGGTAAGCAATGTCGTTTTTTTTTTTGCTTTGGAGCTTGTCTACGAAAGAAGCGTTTTTCGTTTGGTGTAGAGAGAGAAGTCCGCTGTGAAGAGAGAGAGGCAGCTAGAGCTTTTCGTTTGGTGTAGAGAGAGAAGTCGACTATGAAGAGAGAGAGAGGCGGTGCCCCACCACTGCTCATTTTATTAGCATTTTTGTAATTTTTGAGTTCTCGTATTTTTCTTTGTGCAAGAATTAAAGATGTCTGCTAGGCGTAGTGTGTCCCCACCGCCTTCTACTCCTCTAGGGTTTTCAAGTCTCTTGTCCTCGGTCGTGGGTTTGACCTCGACCGAATTGTCAGGCCGTATACACTCGACCGTTGTCCGGTCCGAAGTGCGCTCGTCGATCACGCGTGATCCGCCAACGCCCTCCTCGTATGTTGACCCCGCCTTAGGGGGACCCGGCGAGCCCGCAACGGTCGCAGTAGCAGATGACACCTTTCTAGCCGATGAGCTAGATGACATGAACATCGACGTCACCGAGGGGACCGTGGAGGACCTCTTGGAATATGACGAACGACGATTATGACCTATTGGACCCTGCCGACGTCCTGACAAAGACGTAGCTCTCTAGTGGACTTTTTAAATATCTTAATGCAAAACTGAACAATATGGGTAAAGTCCAGGGCTGACTTAGTCACGATGCTACAGAGCATCTCCACATGGTTAGATGCACTGATAGCTACCTCGGCTAGTACTCCGACTCCTCGTGGTATCCGAGCTCCTGCGGCACGGGTGAGCATAGCCTCGCCAGTGGTTGCAGGAGTACAGGCCGATGTGCCTGCGGGGCCATCCGTAAAGACAGCTTCGTCGTTATTAAAGACCTTAACTAGCTTTTCTATTCCGACCAAACCCATAGGTCACATGCCCAGATTTGGGAAGGGACTTGCACTTGGTTCATAGAAATCACCGCTTTTTTTCCCTTAAGAGAGGCACAGCCGCGCTGATTCTTTCCCATAGAACAAGAATCTTCCTGGGACTTATTTCTAACTAAGGTAACTTGAATGTATCTAACCATATCCCAGGAATCCACCGATCCACCCCAACCGGCCCACGGGTTAGCCAACCGCCCAACCACTGTATTGGTGGGATCCCTTTATATAAGAATTTGGTTGAGTTTTGTCCCGGATACCAGGGAAAAGATGTCCTAGGCCCCCTAGTCGGCACTCATGCAAAATACAATTTAGACACACCACTTATGCACCCAATATGAAATTTCTTTTTACAGATTCAGCTGTCTTTAAAGTAGAATTGAAATGAATTCATAATCCTCCAAAATATCCAGTCCATTGTTTTACAATCAAAATATCATCCGGACTCTTCGTTGAAGACCAGCTAGTCAACCAACGAGATCCAAACTCAAGTTCCAGTTCACATAGATAATTCCTTATCAGTCCATCCATATCTTCCTCGACATACACATGGGTGTCCTAGCAACCGCGAGCCTGTGCATCGCCTAGTCAGAACCCTCTAGGATCCTTCTTAGGTGTCCTAGCACTTCACTCAGGAACCACTTTGTCGGCCCTCGCCCATTGTATCGGAAGCACACCATTTTAACCATACCGAGGCTGGTCAAGACCTTGTGGTAGGCTTTGCCGTGCAAGAGCGACATCCTTTGACGACTCCCCACTAGCTGTTGCAATGTAACTCTCCTTAGTTTAAACCATAAGCCAAATGCTTACTCTTGCATTCTAGCGTAAGATAATCTTTTTCAAAAAACATAGTTTTCTATGCAAGTAAGAATATCTCGTTAAGTTTGATTCCACAAGACCCTTTTTTCTCAAAATCCAGACTTTCTTAATGAAAATCACGAATCTCGTATCTCGGTAATCCACCCATCAATTTACAACAAATTTCTAACTTATTTTTCGTCCATTTCGGGTCTTAAGGTCCATTCTTCGTACTGAAGAAATGGGAATGGTCACAAGGCTTCACTTAATTTCTGATTTGAGAGATGGGCAAGCATCTTACTGGCCCACCATTCTCACGTGGTCGTGGTCTAACCATAAATTACTCGGATTTAATCCTAGCTTTGATTCTTAAGGATTTTTCTTCTATTTATCTGATAAATTAACAGTGATTTCCAATCGTAAGGGAAAAAATTATGAAAATTTATTCTTTCCTGGTCACAATATAATTATAAATAGTTCTATTTGAGAATGACGGAATTTTATAAAGATAACTCTTTTTCCAATAATCCATTTGTGAATATGCATACATCATTTTATTGATTTATTCACATAGAAATATCTTAAAATAATCTTTTCTCCATTTTGATCCTCAACATTAATATACCATAATTTTGTACATGAAATTATGGTGAAACCTTCTCTTTTAACACTGAATTTAATTTATGTATTTTCTAATTAAAGTACGATGAAAATTCCTCTTTTAAATAAATAAAAGTATCCATATTTGAAATATGCCAAAAATTCCTCTTTTAATATTAAAAATGTTTGTACCTAGAATATCGTGGGAGAATCTCTTTTTGCATCTAAAATTTTATGCATGTAAAAATGAATATAACAAAAATTAATCTTTTCTCTATTTAAACAATTATGCATAAATACTATAAAATTATTTTCCATAAATATGACAAAAATAATTCTTTTAGCATAAAAATATCTATGCCTAGAATATGATGGGAATTCCTCTTTTTGCTTTATTAAATTTATACATAAAAATAAGATATATCTTTTTTCTGGAAAATTTTGCCATAGCTTTGCTCTGCAACTTTTGAGAATGTTCAATTTTCTAACTTTAAATGAATATTCATGATTGAAATATGATAAGAACTCCTCTTTTAAACTAAAATTTATTTATGCATACATAACATAACTATAAGCATAATTACGATTAAATCTCTTAATTATTCTTAAATATCCATTCCTCATTTCCAAAAATGTTAGTATAACCCTCTTTCAACTTAAAATGAATTAATATGATTTTTCTTAATCATAAACAAGCTTAAAGAAATTAATCATCATTTTTAACTAGATTAAAATCATAAAAATACCTAATCTTTTTCTCTAGCTTGTCAAGCCTAGAGTTTTGTTTAAGATAATGAGTTTATCATTAAGAACCATCCTTCTAACAAGGATCTAACCATAAAGATGATTAATCTTTCCAAAAAGAGAGATTTACTAATAAAAATACTATAATTAAGCATAAAGATTAGTATTAAACCATTTAAACATTATAAATCATTAGAAAGCTTGATTTCAAGAAAAAACCATTTAATTGAAAGCTTCCCAAGCATTAGAGGGGTTGGGAAGGAGATAACCATTGAGAAAGATAGAAAAACCATTGGATTAAGGCTTACCTTTGATTTTGGCTTGATTCTTTAAAGAAAGAAGTGAAGCCCACAAAGCAAGCTTTGGCCACCAAGTTGGGGAGGGTAATCCCCAGGAGAGGATGGAGAATTGTGAAGCTCCAAAGCTTCCAAAAGTAGGGTAAAATAGACGAATAATAGAATTACACTAAAATGAAGATAATACTGGCTGTAATTACTTAAAGGTAAAAATACAAAGGAATGAGGGTCTATTTATAGGTGAGGTAGGCCACTAACCAAGTCCAACTAGGTTCTAGAGGCTTCCAGCTTCAGTTTGATCCAATTTGGACCAGTTTGGCTCACTTTTTGATCCAATTTACAAGAGGAGAGAGGAGAGAGCAAAATATCTCATTTTTTAAAATAAAAAATGGAAGGTAATGATGAAAAAAAGGTTCCTACGTCATGAGCCCTCTCCCTCCTTATTGAGGTGCCAAAATTTGATTTTTTTACTAAACCTTAATTTTTAACTAATAAACCCAGTACTTGGTCAACTCTTCATCTTATGTGAGCATTTACTCATTTTTGGGGTATTTTATTTTATTCTTTGTATTTTTGTCATCCCAACACTTGGATTAATCCTATTGGCCCTTTAGAACCTTATTTGGACCTTAGTCAAAAATTTCTAAAAATGTGGACCCTTAGGCTAAGGTCTTTAATACATATATTTAATTAATTTCTAATGCACATTGGAAAATTCTTTTTGAACTTTTGTTTCAAGGGAATTTATCTTAGATATTAGGAGAAAATTTGTATCCAAAAATATCTCAATCTTGTATTATCTCTCTCTAGAATATTTTCTCTCTCTAAGCTAAAAATAAGGGAAAACAATGTTTTCTTGCATTCTGAAATAGGGGATGATTATAAGGGACTGAGATGAGAGCTTATACATCTTTTAGGGCTGAGGAGGAACCTTACATTACAAGAGGGCTAGTGGGGAGCTAGCATCTTGTTGTGGAGGTTATGGAAGCCCACCAATACTCACATGGGTAGCCCAGCAGTCACATGGGTATCGCAAGAGTCAGATGGTTGGATGGCTATATAAAGCCCTTCTTGTATGCAAATTGGACATGACATGACTATTGTATGTACATTATTCTTACACATGATTCTTGGACACACAATATGTGATACATGGATATGGAATACACTATGATGTTATGTTGTTATGCTTGTATGTTTATCTTGTATCTTTTATCTTGTTGTTGATCCATCTCTCCTACTCCATACTCATGTGTACATGTGTACCCCATGGCGAGCATGTGTGTTCCCCCATGTTAGCAAGGTGATGATAACACTTGGGGATCACGATGTGATAAGAAGCTTTGATCTTTTCCTTGCTCACAAGCTCATCATCTTCGTTAGAATATTTGGCTAGAGGGCCATGGTGGCTGGCTCTGTGGTTCTAGGCTTTCACAGTTGCATAGTCTCTCATGTCGAGTTGCCCGCATAGGTGATGCTGTGTGATAGTCCTTGGCTCTTGCACGGCTGATGCTGTGCAACCCAGATTTTAGCATGTCCATAAAATAAAGATTTGTTAATAGCAAAAGATGCATTTTTTTTGGGCCATTGCACTATTGTCAACATTTTCCTATTGATACATATTGACCATTCTACATGCACATGGTGATCTTTTCTGAGAACAACAGTTGTAGAGAATGAAATGACTGTAGGCTTACACCATGTTTTGAAAGCACTTCTAGCATTCACTTATGGATTCGATGCTTCTGTAACAATTTGTTCTATGATGAGAAGACAGCGCAAGATGAGCGCAGAGGAGGGTGTGCGAGGCAATTTTGGCATTCATTAAGAAGCTATATATGTAGCATCTATCATCTGTCGACAGAGTCATCTGCCTCATCTTCTACCACACTCTCTATTGCCCATACGAGCCCAAATTTGAGCCCAAATGGGCTCAAATTTGGCCCTTAACAACCTGCGGGATTTCAAGGATGCCACGTCGATGTTCAGTCAAGACTCGGCACTTGCGTGGTTCTGGATCACCTAGTCGGCTCTCCAGAGGAGATGTGACTAATGCAACTACACCCAATGAGATAAGTTAACACTAATGTGTTGCGCCACCAATCTGCCTAGGCTAAGAGAGTTTGTCATGCAAGCACAGAGGTCAAATTCTACATCTATTAGGATCCCTGATGTGACTCCTGATGATTGTTATGGCTTGAAAAGATGCAAGGGGGAAGAGAGCTTGAGCTCTTGCAAGCACACACACTCACAAAACCCTAATAGAGAACACACGAGGTGAGAGGCTGAAAATCTTCTTCTTCTTCACTCAACACTCAACACACCATATACAAAGATAAGAGTACACATGATATGAAAGGTACTTAACCAAATACATACAAGGGTTCTCTATAGTGTGAACCCAACTAAATGAGCTGGCGCTATAACTATGCCAGTCTCTAGAATGGCTGTCACACAGCTTTTCATCCCACTGGCCGCATATCACCCATGATCTCACCAACCATGCAAGTGGTGTAAGTGTGGGGCCTATCCCCCAGGTGGGTCATCAGTGTCCACCGCCTCACTAGACGAGCTTGATATCTCAACACTCCCCTCGAGCTCAACTCCATCTCATGTACACCAAGTGAAGCCCTGAATCTGCGGAGCTTCTCTGTACCCAATGCTTTGGTGAAGATGTTAGCTACCTGATCCTGTGTGCTGACATAAACAAGGTCAAGGTCTCCTGCCAAGACCTTCTCTCTGACAAAATGGTAGTGGACCTCTATATGCTTCGTGCGAGCATGAAAAACTGGGTTCCTGGCCAACTGTATACTGCTAATGTTGTCACAGAAGATGACAACTTGTCTATCCACTGATAGACCCAAATCTGCAAGTAGCTTTCTCAACCAAGCTACCTCACATGCTGCCATAGCAGCTTCTCTCTGTACTCGGCCTCTGTACTGGATAGAGCAACCGTAGGCTGCTTCTTGCTGCTCCAAGTCACAGCAGCACTCCCCAAAGAAAACATGAAGCCACTAGTAGATCTTTTATCTGAGACCAGCCCAATCAGCATCTGTGTACCCATGTATACATATCTATGTCCCAGTTTCATAAAACAGTCCACACTACAAAGTAGACCTCACATACCTCAGTATGCGTCTCAATGCATCCAAATGCGGCTTCCGTGGAACTTGCATAAACTGACTCACCAACCCAACAGCATAGCTCAAATCTGGTCTGGTGATCGTCATGTAGATCAAGCTTCCTACTACGCGTCTATACATAGTAGGATCCTCCAAGATCTCTCCTGAATCTACACTCAACTTGCCATTCTGATCCAATGGCATGGAAATAGGCTTACAGCCTATCATACCATACTTGGATAACATGTCCAAGCCATACTGTCTCTGTAGTAATCCAATACCATGTGGTGACCTAATCACCTCAATGCCCAAGAAATATCTGAGCTCCCCCAGATCCCTCATCTCGAACTTCTGTCTAAGCAAGATCTTTACATCAAAGATCTCTGCATCATGGTCCCCCGTAATGATCAAGTCATCTACATAGATGACAACAAGCACAACCCCTCTATCACCATGTCTCACATACAGCGAGAAATCTGCATTGGCTACATGAAAGCCAATAGTGACAAGATATTCAGAAATCTTGTCAAACCATGCTCTTGGTGCTTGTTTTAAGCCATACAAGGCTTTCTTCAACCTGCAAACATGCTCGGGGTGACTCACATCCTCATAACCAGGTGGCTGCAACATATACACCTCTTCTTGCAAATCCCCATGCAAGAATGCATTCTTTACATCCATCTGATGTAAAGACCATTACTTTGAAGCAGCCACCACTGCTATCACAACTCTCACTGTTGCCATCTTGGCAACAGTGCTGGGCTGAAAGTTTCCTCATAATCAATGCCATATGTCTGCGCATACCCTTTGGCTACCAATCTAGCCTTATACCTATTTATGCTTCCATCACTGTTATGTTTTACTTTGTACACCCACTTGCACCCAATGGCTTTCTTGCCTTCAGGCAATTTCACTAAATCCCAAGTTTCATTTCCATATAGTGCATCCATCTCCTCATCCATATAGCTTTCTCCCAACACAACTTGATGCACCCTTCTCGGAGAAGGAGGTGAAAGAGGCTATCTCCCACCTCAAAAAGGGGAAGTCTTCGGGTGAAGATGGGATTCCAAGCGAATTCTTTCTAGCATTCAAAGATGATCTCACCCCTCATATCCTAAACATTTGGAAAGAAGCCATGAGAAAGGGTGGTCTTGCTGAGAAGTCAAATGTGGGGGTTATAAAGCTTATTCATAAAAAAGATGATAAGGATGACTTGGGGAACTGGAGGCCCATAACATGTCTCTCTTCTCTCTACAAAGTCTTTGCTCATATCCTGACAAGGAGAATCAACCCCTATATGGATGAATGGATCCTGAAGGAACAAAAAGGTTTTATTAGGGGAAGATATATCCTTGATGCCATCATTAGTCTATGGGAGGGTATGGAACATGCTGAAAGCTCTGGCCAAAGTTACATCTTTCTTAAAATTGACTTTGATAAAGCCTATGATTGGTCCTTCCTCTTCCAATCTCTGCAGGATATTGGCCTTAACAGGAAATTCATTAAATATGTGCAAACCCTATTGGGGAATGCTTCCTCAAGGGTGGCCGTCAATGGGTCCCTCACTGAATCTTTCCCGCTGAGAAAATCCATAAGACAAGGGTGTCCACTATCCCCCCTTCTCTTTGCTATCGTTGCTGATGCCCTGGGGTGGCTGGTGAATGAAGAATTAGCCAACAATAATATCAAGGGCATCTCTGTCCCTAATAGAGCGGAGCCCTTATGTTTGCAACTCTTTGCGGATGACACCAATGCTCTTCTTCGAAATGAAGTTCAGACGGCAGCCCACTTTATGGCCTGTCTGGATACTTTTTGTTTAGCCAGTGGCTCTCAAATAAACCATGCCAAGACCAGTTTCAGAGTCTTTGAAGGGGTGCCCCCTCCCGCAATTCTGGCCCCGCAGGATGTAAGGTTATTCCGGAAGGGGTCGTGTTCAGGCTTCTAGGCATTCCCATGGGGTTTAACATAATAGTCAAACAGAGATGGGATTATGTGTTGCTAAAGCTCAAAAATCAGGTTATGAAATGGAGTCATATAAACACGGGTGTTTCTTCTCGAGCTTTTGTTCTCAACCATTTCATTATTCCCTCAGTGGTGTATTTTCTTGCCTGCTGGAGACCCTCCAAAACCCAACTACTCTCACTGAACTCTATCATGGGTAACTACCTATGGGGAGGCTCCCTAGACAAAAAGAGGGTCAGCAAGGTAGCATTTCATGTATGCTGTATGGATAAAGAATAGGGGGGATTGGGTATTATCAACATCGGAATGTTGGCTGAAAAGCTAGCAGCAAAATGGATTCAAAGGGCCATCTTATCCAATGATGTATGGGCGGACCTACTCAAAAGAGATGTTGGAAAATTCTGGTTGAAAGACAAAAGGGCTTGGAAGGGGTTCTCCCTCAATGAGGCGCTTTTCTCAAGGGCCTACCTTTCACCAACAGGCAGCAAGCTATGTTGCAGAATGTGGGAATCATGGATGGGTTATAAGAAGCTCTTCTCCTTCCAGATGTATACCAAGAGGGGTCGGTATGCAGCTGATTCAGTTTGGTTTGGACACCTGGTTAAGCCGATTGCCAAGGATCAAGTTCAGATTGGCCTCACTTGTTTCAAAGCCGGGGTTAAGGTATGGGGAGATCTATGCGACTCATCTGGTATGTTAAGCAGAGTTCAAATTTGTAATAAGTTCACCCTGCCAAGGGGTTGTGTTGAGCTGATCGTGCAAAGATGTAATACATTGAAGGTTGTCATTCCACATGGGATTAAATGTGATTACAAAGAATTTTCTAAAGCCCTTCGTGGGGGTCGTCTAATAACCTCGTCAAGCTACCTAACTCATATAATGTAGGCAACTTGGTTCTAAAGCTCAACAAAAGGTGGTCCTTGTCCTGGAACAAACACCAATGGGCTTTTCGCTTCAAATTAATCTGGGCCTTTGCCCAAGGAAGGAAGCATGCAATTCTGGCTTGGCTGGTAATTCACAAAGCAAACTGGACTCAAGAGAAGGCTCTGAAGTTGGGTCATGGGAATGGTATTTGTCCTCAGTGTTATTCAAAGCTGGAGACTGTCCCGCATCTTTTCTACTCTTGCCCAGACACTAAACAGTTCTTGAGTGTGCTGAATGAGGCCTTTATGAAGATTAGAGGTTCCCCACTCAGCTGGAAAGAAGTGCTTTTAGGGGAATGTCATCATCTTGACCCCTTAATGTGGCAGTCTGTCAGATCTCTTCTGCTATGGCACGTCTGGAAGCAAAGGAATGAAGCCCTATATGAAATTAAAACTAATCACATTTTTTTTCTTTTTCTTGACAGTGTCCTCAAGTTTCCCAATCAAATTCAACCTAGTGGTGAGCCGACGGAAGTTGGACGCTGGCAGGCTCTTCCATGGAGGAAGTGGAGGAAAGTTCTCAGTTCTTCTTTCTCCAAAAAGAAGGAAATCATGTGTCAAGGCTTGGAGGTGGAATGCCGCAGAAGACTTCAATATGCTGCTCATCATATTCAGTCCTTGGATGGTATTGGAGGGGGCCATTAAACCCTTTCAGTCAGGACCATGGCAGATTATTCAGTCTTTTCACCTATGGGCATCGTGTTCAGCCCTCGGATACTTTTGGAGGGTTCCATAAAACCCCTACAGTTTTGTTCATTGTATATTGTACAGGCTAACCACCTTTTCAACTGCTCTCAGGTTTTTTGGCCATCGATCTCAATACTTGCAGTTATAAGTGCTTCGGGGTGCTAATCCCTAATTTAACTATATAGCTGTTTAGCTGTCTTCAGGGTCCCCCCATGGACCGTCCTCATGGGGCGTTGTAATCTCTCCTTCTGTTAATATATTCTTCTGTTTTTACCAAAATATATATATATATATATATGTGTGTGTGTATTTATATATGTATATAAATACACACACATACATACTTTTGCAATCATGCATGCACACACATATTCACACGTACATGCACAAACATACTTGAGTGTAGCACATTATTTTTTGAGATTCATACCCTTGTGCGTGCCCATAGACACACAAGTGCTCAATGCAAGCAAAAACTTCTGGGTCACGTACTAATTTATTTAAATGATAAATTACTTTAAAAGAAAACGAGAAGAAAAGATATTTTGCCGCCCGGCAAACTTGGGTTGCAGGCGGCGTGTGAAGAGAGAGAGAAAGGGACGCCCGCGATGGTAGAGGGGCCGGAACCTCTACTGGTGGAGAACCCACACAGGTTCTGCATGTTCCCCATCAAGTACCCGGCTGTGTGGGAGATGTACAAGAAGGCGCAAGCAAGCTTTTGGACCGGTAAATAAGAGTTCTTTCCAAAGCATATGTGCTCCCTTTCATTATCTAAGGGTCCCTTGAATTTCTTACATGTCAACTACCTTGCCATAGTATGAACTATGCAGGTTCTTTTGCTTGATGAATGTGAGGAATGTGCTTGATGAATGTGAGGTTCTGTTAGCATGTGCTATGCAGGTTCTTTTGCTTGATGAATGTGAGGCGTCTATCCGAATGTGTTATGTATGTCTTCTTCTTTGATGTTGCTTGATAAATGTGCATTGCAGCCGAGGAAGTCGATCTTTCAGGCGATCAAATGCATTGGCAAAGATTAACCGATGGTGAGAGACACTTCATAAGTCACATCCTAGCATTTTTTGCCGCTTCTGATGGCATTGTGCTCGAAAATTTGGCCATCAGATTCATGAATGAAGTACAAATACCAGAGGTGTTCAATTTTTCCCTTTCTGTTTGCCATTTTATCAATTGTGTGCTTGTTTAATTGGCAAATGGAGTAATTTCTATCCGAATTTGTATGTTGGTGAAATCTAAAAGTCTCAATGGGTACACATCAGGCCTTTGATCAAGGCCACTTTCAACCAACCAGGATATTCATACAGATGTATGTGCATGCATACATACACACTACAGATACTGGAATGGTTCATTGAGCTTTCATCTATTATCCACTTGTGAGACTCTAGATCTGGTGCATCCCATACCACACTATTTGTTCCTCAGTGAATCGATCAAGGCTACCTAAATCCCCAATCTAATCTGCATTGGATAAAAACATAACAAAACCAAGGTACATTTAAACGTGATAGGTTTACAGGCCTTAATATAGCTCAGGGGCATGTTTTAAGCCTTAAATGCCAAAGGTTTTAAATTTCAGCCTGGTTTCTATGCTGTACAGGCGCGTGCCTTTTATGGTTTCCAAATAGCGATTGAGAATATTCACTCTGGTAAGGTGTGTGGCTCCTTCTGAGTGGAAAATCAATTTGTATGGTTATAGAATGGTAACACTTCCACAGCATTTTTTTTGCCAGAATTGTACAGCTTACTTTTGGAAACCTATATCAAGGATCCAAAGGAGAAAGAAAGGTTGTTTAATGCCATGGAAGTGGTTCCTTGTATTGCAAAGAAGGCTGACTGGGCTATGCGTTGGATTGGAAGGTAAGGTATGGGCATGGTTTGGAGTTGTGCCATGTTGCTTGTAACAAAAGGGGTGCAGGTTTTGATCATGATGCTTGGTCTTTGACATCAGCTCCACAAGCTTTGCAGAGAGGCTTGTTGCCTTTGCATGTGTGGAGGGGGTTTTCTTCTCTGGAAGGTACCGCCTTCAGTTTGAATATACATATAGCTCTCTTGGCATTCTCTCTTGTAGAGAGGAGAAATACCCATGCCTCTTACATCCTTGTTTGTTCTTGTTTATTTAGCTTTTGTGCTATTTTTTGGCTTAAAAAGAGAGGACTGATGCCTGGCCTAACATTTTCGAACGAATTGATCTCAAGGGACGAGGGCCTGCATTGCGATTTTGCTTGTTTATTATACAGGCAAGTCTTTGTGTCTTTCAAATCATATTTACATGCCCAATATTTTCGTCTCGTTTTTTGCACAAGTATTTTCCCAATTATTCTAATGTCACAACCTGTGTGTGTGTGTGTGTATGCGTGCGCGCGTGCGTGTGTGTGTGTTTATATGTGTATATATAAATATGAACAGTGTTTTCACCAAAAAAAAAGTGTGTTTATATGTATGT
Organism: Cibotium barometz; assembly: GCF_041138505.1. Taxonomy (NCBI): domain Eukaryota; kingdom Viridiplantae; phylum Streptophyta; class Polypodiopsida; order Cyatheales; family Cibotiaceae; genus Cibotium; species Cibotium barometz. Next base: position 1,221,057 of record NC_141078.1, on the reverse strand, counting down.
ACATACATATATATATGTGTGTGTGTGTGTGGGAAAGAGAGAGAGAGAGGTGCGCTGTGTGTGTGTGTGAGAGAGAGAGAGGTGCGCTCGTGTTTGCTGCAAGATCCCTGCAGTGGTGCTTGCCTGCTCGTCTGGGGTCGTCATCTGTTTCCTTGTTGAAGAAAGGGTTGTCGTCTGATCTTACTTCAGAGAGAGGGCCGTCGTCTATTCTCTTGCTGAAGACCTGCTCTTGCTGTCGTCACCATCGTCTGTTCTTGTTTCAGAGAGGGCCGTCACCTGTTTTTGTGCCAAAGACCTGCTCTTGCCGACGTCGCCTCTTCATGTTGTTTGTTCCTGCTGGCTGTTGCCGTTTGCCTTCTCCTGCTTCTTCTTTTGCAGCTGTTCCTCTCTTGCGTGCTGGCTGTTTTTTTTGTTCATTGCTGCTGCCTTTGCTTCTGCTCAGTCTTCATTGCTCAGTGGTTGGAAAATATGCTCGGAGGATGTTATGTAGATGGGGTGTATTATGTTGCACGAGGATTTTTTGAAGTGGTGCTTAGATTGCGCATATAAACAACTGCTGGAAAAATCACCGTTGTTTTATGGCAGGCAAATGGTCCATGCATCTCTGGAGGTTTGACAAAAACTCAGTATGAAGGGCTTTGTGTGAATATATGCTCTTATGTGTGTGTGTGTGTGTGTGTGTGTGTGTGAGGAGTGCGTGTGCGAGAGCATATCTTGATACAGAGTTCTACACCCACTATTGGACATTGATGACGTTAGTGGGGATGTCGTATTATCTAGTCCATACTATGCATAATGGAGTTGATAGTTATATAGTCTTGTGGGTTGACTACCATGGGTATATAACGTGCACGTTCCTAACAGGTGAATTTGGGCATGTTCCTGGATTCATCTAGGTATATAATTCAGCCGTATTAGCGGACATGTAGATTTCACGTTGTGAAGTTTTTGTCCGAGTTGCGGCCAGTTGATATTGTGCTTATTCTTTCTATCTTTAGCGGTGCATTTGTCCTATCAACTACTTATTTGCTGCACTAATTCTTTCTATTTGCTACTTCGCTTAGTGCTAGGCTTCATTATGGTTGAGTCTGTCCTACATCTCTGGAGGTTTGATAGAAACTCAGTACGAAGGGCTTTGTGTGAATATATGCTCTTATGTGTGTGTGTGTGGAGTGCGTGTGTGAGAGCATATCTTGATACAGTGTTCTACACCCACTATTGGGCACTGATGACGTTAGTGGGGATGTCGTAGTATCTAGGCCATACTATGCATAATGGAGTTGATAGTTATATAGTCTTGTGGGTTGACTACCATGGGTATATAACATGCACGTTCCTAAAAGGTGAATTTGGGCATGCTCCTGGATTCATCTAGGTATATAATTCAACCGTATTAACGGACATGTAGATTTCACATTGTGAAGTTTTCATCCGAGTTGCGGCCAGGTGATATTGTGCTTATTCTTTCTATCTTTAGTGGTGCATTTGCCCTATCAACTACTTATTTGCTGCACTAATTCTTTCTATTTGCTACTTCCCTTAGTGCTAGGCTTCATTCTGGCTGAGTCTGCCCAGCATCTCTGGAGGTTTGACAAAAACTCATTACGAAGGGCTTTGTGTGATTATATGCTCGTGTGTGTGTGTGTGTGTGTGGAGTGCGTGTGTGAGAGTATATCTTGATATAGAGTTCTACACCCACTATTGGGCACTGATGACGTTAGTGGGGATGTAGTAGTATCCAGTCCATACTATGCATAATGGAGTTGATAGTTATATAGTCTTGTGGGTTGACTACCATGGGTATATAACATGCACGTTCCTAAAAGGTGATTTTGGGCATGTTCTTGGATTCATCTAGGTATATATATATTTGATGATGGATACACAGTTATGCGTAACCAAGGATGTGAGGAAAAAAGTGATTGAAGAGTCACATGTACCACCTTATGCAGGGTCATATAGGTATTCCTTCTACTATGTAGGCATTGGAGCAGTACTTCTATTGATCTAGCATGAGAAAGGATATTAATAAGTATATATCCGAGTGTCTGACTTGTCAAAAGGTCAAGTATAATCGTCAAAAGACTCCAGGATTTCATGTGCCTCTACTCGTACCTTACCATGGGAAACTATAGCGATGGACTTCATTTTTGACTTGCTAAAGTCAAAAGTTTGGGAATGATGGTATTTGGAGGTGTTCAAACATCATGGAATGCCCAAGTATATTGTTGGTGATCGAGATGCCAAGATCACCAATTTGTTTTGGAGGGCATTATTTGATAATATGGGGATGAAATTGGATTTTTCTTTCTCGTATCATCTGAAGACGGATGGCCAGACTGAGAGAGCAAATTCAGCCATATTGGATTGTTAAAGTGCTACTACAAGGAAGGTGATTGGTTATTGTTGAAGTTTGAGAAAGCAAGATTTATCCTAAGTTGTCCAACAGGTATTATGAACCTTTTCAAATATTAGAAAATATCAACGATGTGGCTTTCAGACTAGCATTATCCGATCATTGGAGGATTCATAATGCTTTTCATGTGAGTCTCCTAAGAGCTTATAAGGGTCCCAAACCCTTGGAACCAATGAACGAGGATTCACTGGGAGCTGAAGAGCCAGAGGAAGTTCTTCAACCGGAGCATTTTGTTTTTCATAAGGAAAGAAGGGGATCTCATGGCAAGGTTACTAGAAAGTACCTTGTTAAGCTCAAGAATTATTCGGTTATGGATGCCAAGTGGGTGGATGAGAACTTCTTTGTAGAGTATCCACAGGTTTTACAGGCATATCAGGAAGCTTTTCAATTGAGGACAACTGATTAGAAGCTGAGGAGATGTCATCGGCCTTCATATTTTGACATCCAAGGAACGAGGAACAAAGGAGAATACTCAAGGTTTATATTCCACTGTAGGGAATTGAGTATTCTGGAACTCGAGTGTTGTTGTCCAAGTTCTATTATCCAAAAGGAGCAACTCTGAGATTGACCAATACTAAATCTTTTCTACAAGAGTCATGGGACTAGTCAATCTCATGGAGGCATTGTTTATCAGTGAAGGAATTCAGAAGTGAGTACATGGATATGAATACTGTTAGTCTACCATAGTCACACTGACATGGATAGTTGGACTACAATAGGAACCAGTGTAAAAACCAAGAAATCGGTGTCAAAACCAAGGAATTGTTTGTGCATTCATTTGTTCATTTGATTTATGCTTGTGAGCATATCTATGTTTGTGTGCCAAGGGTCAAGGACACCCGATTAAACCCAAGGACGAGCGTGTGTGCACGTGTTTGTGTCTTCTAACATATAACGGATGTGTGTTGATCTTGACAGGAAGAGAATCATGCTCGAAAACTCTTGCCTGAGGGCGACTCTAGAGGTGCAAGGGGTGGGAGTATCTGCCACATAGGTCAAACCCAATGCCACTTTATGTGAAGGGTGAAAACTGTGAGCGCAAGATGCTCCCCAAAGCCAAGCACAAGAGAAGAGGAGGATATTCCGCATGAAGAACCATGTCTCAAGAGCCGGGGAGAGGAGAGCACTGAAGCATCAAAATACAAGTTGCAGATATGCAAAAATGCAATGTGTAAAAAAAGAGGGAGTTTTGAAAAAAAAAAGTTTTTTGGTTGAAAAAAAGTGATGTGGCAATAGTGACGTGGTAGTGACATGGGGTAGGATAGTGGTGCAAGGCCACCTTACAGGCTTGGAATGATGCGACTAGCTTTTGGAAAGCAAAAGATTAAAAGCTTTTTAAATACTAAAAAGAGAGGAGCTTTTATTATTAAAAAGATGCTTTTTGGACTATAAGTGAGTTGGAAAGCGCGTTTCTCAAGTGCTTTTAGGCAATCTCATTGTTGAGACATGTAAAAAGACGAGAGCTCTCTAGCTTTAAGAACTTGTACTCAAGACTTCTCCAAGGGGTTTTATCTAATATAACGTGGAAAGGGGGGGGGGGCCTAGTGTGGTGTCTTCTCTCTCTACTCTCTCTTTGGTTATTTTCAGATTTTCTCAAGGTTTTATGCATGAAGTTCTTCTTTTCTTGAAGACAAGCTAAGTACCCATGCCATAGCCCGTATGAAGGACTAATACATGGTGGTTGATAGATTTTCTAAAATGGCACATTTTATACAATGCAAGAAGACAACTCAAGCCCTAGATATTACTTCATTATTTCTTCAGTATATTTTCAAGATACATGGATCGCCAAAGTTCATTATTTCAGATCGAGATCTTAAGTTTACAGGATATTTCTGGACTTCACTTTTCAAGTTAATTAGCACAAATTTGTTATTTAATATTCAGTTTAGCATATCATCCACAGATGGATGGACAAAACTGAAAGGGTTAATCAAATCCTTGCAAAGATGCTCAGACATTATATTCAATCTCGCTTAGCATCTTGGGATGATTATCTACCGTTAATAAAATTTGCATACAACAATTCTTATCATATAGCAATTGGTATGAGTTCTTTTCGAGTCGCTTATGGTCATACACTAATTGTGTCATTGAACTTTGTTCTTCAACACAAGGTGGCATTAGCGGGTTAGTTAGTTCAAGAAATACAAGACATTCTTCTTAAAGTTTGAGATCAAATGATTCGAGTGAAGGAATAATATCAACAGGCAACTAACTGACATCGCCGACATGATGAATTTCAAGAAGGTGATACGGTTCTTTTGTTCGTTGCTCCTCATTCTATAAGGTGGAACAGTCACCCACTAGGCACATTGTCATGGCCCTGTGAAAATGGAACAGCACAAGTGTGGGCATGGTGGTTGCTGAGTCAAAATATTAAATGATTCACACTTGGGGTGCCCGGACAGAGAGAATGATGTATGGACATCCCTAGGTGTGAAGGGGGGAACTAGAATATTAATATTTTAATGTTATATGTGTGGTTGTCCCTAGGCCTTAGTGGCCCTTAGGGAACTTTAATAATTATTAAAGTTGGGACCCTAGGACAAGTTTGGGGAGGGGGCAACTCCACTTTTGGAGTGCATGCCTCTCTCTCTTCACTCTCTCTCTAGCTTTTGGGGAATCGTGCAAGAAGGAAGCGTGGAGAAGAAACGTGGGACTTCTGGCTGTTGAAGAGAAGTCTGATTGCTGCTGTTTTTCTGTTCACATCTGCCCATACAGTCCACGTGTGCAGCCCGTACAGAGTTGTACGACTGTAGGTACAGTACGACTGTCTTCTGCTGGTACAGGCGGCGTTGACAGAGGTTGAGCACGTACAGGCGGTGCTGTGGGTGCTGCTGCAGGTTCTGTTGCAGGTACAGTGTACGGACAGCTGTACGGACAGAGCAGGTACAGGCGGCGTTGGATAGAGCAGGTACTGGCGGCAATGGATAGAGCAGGTATTGTCGGGTACAGAGACTGGCTGTAGGCAGCGCATGCAAGTACAGTGACACGTGGCCTGTACGGACTGGTACAGTGCAGATTTTATGGTCTGTACAGTTAGGTACAGCACTGAAGTGGATGCAGAGAGGAAGGTACAGACAGGTACACCCACGCGTGTGAAGCAAAGTTGTTGAAACAAGTGTGCAAGTATAGACTGGTACAATCACTTCCCCCGGTGCAGATCCACGAGCTGATTTTGGTAAGCTCTGAATTTGTTCATCTATCTCTCTTTCCATTGGCTTATGTCTGTTGCAGATTTGAGTTATCTGGCCCCTTGTGAGAGGAGGGGTATGGCAGATTGAAAAGGGTGGAGACAGAGATTGAACAGTGAATGTATGTTTGAGCTGAGTTGTTGAATCATGTGCATGAGATATGCCAGATGTATGCTCAAGACTGTCCTACTGAATGGTCTTGGCTGATCAGAGGGAGGCACAAAGTGTTGCTTTGAGACACAGATCTGTGTGTTTGAATCCTCTGTGCTGAGAGGTATTGTGGGCTGTCAGATTGGACATACAGGTGTATTCTCTTGGCTGATTTTGTTGTACTCAGCCTTACATATTTTTGAAATTGAATCCAAAACTTCTTACCGTGCAGTGCCTTTGTCTGAGTAGGTAGAGAAGTATTGTTGTGGGCTGCCCAAAGAGGTGCGAGATTATTGTATCAAGACTCGAGTAACGAACATGTCACAGATGATAGAGAATGCTATGACAGCTAATGCGTTACTCACTGGAGGATCATCTGGGTTTAAAGGAAGTAAGAACTCGAGCAAGAAAGCTGAAAAATCTGGGCATGCTTCACGTGATGCTAAAGGGTCTTCAGAGACGCGGTATAAGAAGTTGCCAATGCCCAAGAGAACTTCCGAGGAAAGACAGGCTTTGAGAGATGCTCGAAAATGTTTTTACTGTACTGCTAGAGCCAACTTCATTTCACCAGATTTGGCTGGCCGATTGGGGATTCGTGTAGAGGAGATGGGGCCGTTACATGAGGCTAACATGGCTTGTCCAGGGCATGCAGAACCCGTTACTCCTATCATTGGGAAGCTTCGACTTCATTTGCAGGGTTATGTGGACAGCGAAGAGTTTTTCATCATGCCTCTTGATGGTTGTGATGTTTTGTTGGGTATGCCATGGTGCCACAGAGTACATGCGGTGGTGGACACATACAATAGGAAAATCACTCTGCCATTTCGCATGTCTGCCCCCCTTTCCCCACCCATTTCGCCTCTGCTCTGCTCGCCTCTGCCATTTCGCCTGCCTCCCTTTCCCCACCCACCCTTGCTCAGGCCCCCAAGGCAGCAACATAACTCTCTCTCTCTCTCTCTCTCTCTCTCTCTCTCTCTCCTCCCTGCCTGTGGGAAGGACTGCAGAGTGATCTGGAGGAATGGCCCCGAGTCTCCAAGAGAAACTCGAGGCCCTCGAGATGGCAATGAAGGCACTAATCAAGGAGAACAAGAAGACAGCCGATTCCAACCTCAATGAGGTGGAAAACAAACTACACCGGCACATCATAGCTCTCGAAGCACGGGTCACGAACCTCGAACAAGAGAACACAGCACTCAAGGAGGAGGTGAGTGCATTGAAAGTGGAAATGGTAGCCATCAAGAATGCTGAGAAGGAAGAAGGGGAGATCAATGACAACACTCTCACGGCCATCAAAGAAGAGATCTCCAAGGAGATCACAAAGGACATGGAGGGAAAGCTCGAAGCCAAGCAGTCAGGATGGGTCGAGGTGGTGAAGAAGAACATCCGAAAAGAAGTAAGGGAGGAGACTCAAAGGGAAGAACACCAAATCATTCACACCACCATTGAGGAGGAGAAGATGAGGCATGCCCGTCGCCTCAACATTCGAGTCACAGGTATAGCTGAGACACCCGACTCCAACCCCGAGAAAGATGGACAGCTTCTATGCATGAAGCTCGGCTACAAGGAAGAGCACCCTCTCCCCTTCACCAAAGCATGGAGAGCCGGGAAAGACTCAACACGCAAGCGAGCCCTCATCCTACAGTTTGTAGGAGAGACGGAGAGGGTCACCTTCATGAGGAAGAGGGTCATACTACGGGGTTTAGAGGGAGCTCCTATTTTCTTGGATGATGATCTCACGAGGATGCAGCTTGAGCATAGGAGAACTTGCATGCCACGAGTCTTACACACGAGGAGAGAAGGCAAGAAGGCCTTCTATCGAGATGGTCGGGTCATCATTGATGGCCGGCCCATGGATTAGCGGTTTGGGGCCTATGGGACACAGACCAGGCCACTGACAGAGATACACATGGCAGTATGGAACTGTAATGGTTCACTATGGGTGCAGCCTGGACGACTGGAGCATGTTTTGGTGGGGAGAGACATCATACTTCTGACAGAGACACATCAAAACCCAGAGAGAGGGCTACCTCGAGTAGAGGGATTCCAGTGGGAGTCAGCATACAGGAGGACCACACGCCAGGGTACCTCGAGAGGGTCGGGGGGAGTAGCAGTCCTATTCAGACGGGAGCTACAGGGGAGACTGAGAGTGGTAGCACAGGATCCAGAGGCTAGATACATGTGGATCAGCTTACAGCTCTCACAGGACAGGGTTATATACATAGCTTTATGTTACTTTTCTCCATCAGGATCCTCCTATGTCATTACAGAGGACATGCCACAGGAGGAGGAGACAGGAGCCTCGCCATACACTTGTCTGTCAGAGGAGATTATGCATTATTCTACACTAGGGGAAGTATTTCTTACGGGCGACTTCAATGCCCACACATAGAGCAGACAGTGTGAGGTGTATGACTATGATGACATGGAGATCCTCCACCCTGTGGATCCAGAGGAGATAGGGGCTAGTCGGGCATCAGAGGACATTGGACCAGACAGAGGACATTATGGGGACCACTTACTAGAGTTGGGAGCCAGGCATCGTCTCGTTATTTATAACGGGATGCTACAGTGGCCGGGATCAGGAGGGTTGACATGCTTCCCATATGGGGGTCATACACGGACCGGAGGCACGGTGGTAGACTACATTATGGGGTCTTCGGAGGCATCACAGCTTGTCACCTCATTCTCCATTCCACCTCGTCCTATTGGGGCAGATCATACATACTTGGCATTTTCACTAGCCGGATCACCAGTATCACCAGCCCCCCACATACCGACGCCACACACTACCATCTACTTCACACATGACATGGCAGACATATACACTGGCAGAGTAGAGGATGGGCTCCTACTCATGGATCCCCTGGCACCTATGGATACCATTACAGCCCAGCTGGCATCACTCCTACACACGGCTGCATTACAGAGCTTCCCACATCGTGTACACTCAGGAGAGCCTGCGAGACCTGGGACTATGCCCCAGAACAGATGGTATGATGACGAGTGCAGGAGCCCTATACTCACGGCTCCGCATACAGAGAGCCTTGGGAGCTATCACAGAGCAGGAGTCGAGGAGAGAGATGAGGAGACTTACTCGCCGCAAAAGGCGGGCCTTCGCAGAGATACAGGAGCTAGAGATCTTTCATTTCTTCATGAGTAGAGATAGCCTTGTCTCATGGCGGCACTTCAGAGAGCCCCGGACCCCGACACCTATTGCAGACCCACAGACATGGCACACATATGCAGAGGGCCTATACCATGCCCCACAGCAGCCACCTATACCTTAGCCACAGGAGCCTCGACCTACCACAGCTAACTTCTTTACCCACTCGATGGTACAGGAAGCCATCCGCCGCCTACAGCATGGACGGGCCGCCGACCATATGGGCCTGCAAGGTGAGCATCTCATATATGCAGTAGATTCTTTAGCTCCTTTTCTTGCACACCTGTTTAACAGGGCACTAGCAGAGGGTTTGCTTGCGGAGTGGACGATGCACACCATTGTGCCGATTCACAAAACAGGGGATATGCTCGATCCGAGCAACTACAGGACGGTTATGGTTGGCCACGTGCTGGCCAAACTCTATGGTGCAGTGCTGGAGCAAGAGCTTAGCTTATATGCTGAGCGAGCAGGTTTACGCTCATCAGGGCAGGCAGGCTTCAGGAGAGCTTTCTCTACCACTGACCATGTATTCACTTTGAGATGTATGATTGATCAGGCCAGAGTGAGGAAGAGAAAGCTCTATTGCTGCTTTGTGGATTTCCGCAAGGCATTTGACACAGTACCACGAGAGAGGCTCTTTCAGCGCCTGCAGTCTCTTGGCATACCAGCAGATATGACATGGGGCATCTATGCATTATATGAGCAGGTTTTTGGGCGAGTCAGATGTCCAGGTGGTATGTCCGAGACTATTGCTAGCACCATTGGTGTGAAGCAGGGACGCCCACTTTCCCCCACGCTATTTGGGTTATACATTGATGAGGTGGCTGACTTCATTACACGGGGAGGCGGAGATGGAGTTGATTTAGCAGGTACCTCAGTACATATTATGCTCTATGCTGATGATATTGTATTAGTGTCTGAGTCTCCAGGTGGTCTACAGCAGCATCTACATGCACTCGATGATTTCTGCACACAGAGGGGTCTTACTGTGAACCTTGGGAAAACCAAGGTTATGGTCTTTCATACATCGAGACAGGGCAGGAGTCAGCTGACATTCACTCTCGCAGGATGCCAGGTGGAGGTGGTGACATCATACGTGTACCTAGGGGTTACCTTCTCTGCAGCAGCCACACGCTTCACCATGGGTTCAGCAGCCAGAGCTAGATTGACACGGGGATATGCAACATTGGCTATGCTAGAGAGACAGTGCCACTAGGCGCATTTTCAGGAGCCCCGGACGAAGGGGTGGCTATTTGACACATTAGTCACACCGGCATTGATGTATAGAGCAGCAGTATGGGCGCCAAGCCTTGCTACCCATTGGTGGACACAGATAGAGAGACCACAGGCCCTCATGATGGCACGCATGATACGCAGCAAACCGTCAGTACCTCATGACATTATCCGAGCAGAGTTTGCTGCGCCTCCTTTGATGGTAGAGGCCATATTTCAGACTATATGCCTGCTAGACAGATTCAGAGAGATGCCACAGGACAGATTGTCATACAGAGCTTTTGAGGCATCTAGACAGCTGGCTGAGGCAGGAGACAGAGGATCATGGTATGCACAGGTCACACATTGGTTCTCACAGCATGGCCTAGACATGGATCATCTACCACCATTCCAGTATGACAGGGATGCACCACATATCCGTCTCTCTCATAGTGAGAGGAACAGAGTATTGAGACAGGATCTATGGCAGCTCTATACACGAGAGACATGGATATCGCCTACACAGCCTCTTCCACCGAAGATGCTATACTACAGAGATCACTTCATGAGTATCACTGATGATGGATTTATAGAGAGGCCTAGATACATGGAGGGCTTTTTACCACACGGCTCCCGAGTGGCTATTGGTCAACTCAGAGTTTCATCACACCGATTGGAGATTGAGACTGGCAGAGCAGCACGGATCCCCCGAGAGGAGAGGGTATGTGTCACCATTTGGCCACCCAAATGGTTCACTCTTGCTTTCACACTATGTACATATTGGATTGGTGTCCATGGCTTATGGAATATGCCTATGCAGGTGATTGACACGTGTCATGCTGTATAGTTGGATATGATATTCCGCTGGGACTTGATGTTATCATGCCCGGAATATCTGTAGGACTTGGCTTTCCGCTGGGACTTGTGCTTTTGTGTACATGCCCGGAAATATCTGGAGGACTTGGCTTTCCGCTGGGACTTGTGCCTTTGTGTACATGCCCGGAAACGCCTGGAGGACTTGGCTTTCCGCTGGGACTTGTGCCTTTGTGTACATGCCCGGAAACGCCTGGAGGATTGGCTTTCCACTGGGTCTGGTATTGCGTATACTTGCTTGGAAACGCCTGGTCTTATATGGTTTCATGAACGGAAATTGCTCATGCCAATGCTGCATTGCATAGCATCTTTATGTGCTTGCCTGCAAATGAAATTGCATGCTGTTTTCATGCCTGCATGACCTATGTGTAGTTCCGGGCTAGGGGACGCCCGCCCGTGAACCGTGCGTGTGAAACTGTCTGCTGACATGGTTGTGTGGCATGTGAACAGGTGGTAAGTATTACCCAATCTAGGCTCAAATAGCCCTTAGGACTTAGCCAATATTTATAAGTGAGTGCGTTCCCACTTCATTAAAGTTTGGGCGCCCAAAAGTCACTTATAAATTATGACCGCTTCCAAGTTCACACTCATTGAAGTCCCGAGGCGGACAAGACTCAATGTCCAGGACCTGATCCTCCCTTTTTACTCATAAATGGGCATCTCCCCATGTCCCTTCACCTGATTGGACCCCAATTCACTTACTTATTGAGAGAAATTCGTGTTTTCTCTTCATGAGGATTTTTGGAGGCTGAAAACTCTGTTTTTCCACCATTTCTCTCCATTTCCAAGCTCTCCATAGCCATACCCAACTTGCTAGGGTGTTTTCCAAGCTTCCAAGAGTGTTTCCAAGTGCTAATCACTCTCCTACTCACTCCCAATGACTGAAATTCAGCAAAACAACTCTCATTTTTGCTGTAATTTCTGGTCTTTTTGCTGAAAACCCTAATTTCAGCCTTCCTTTCTCAAGTTGAACCATAGGGGAAGCTTTCCCAAGGTTCCCTTCATCCTCTTGAAGACTTTTGTCGCGAAGGATTGCGGCAAATCGAAGATATCAACACTTCTAAAGCTTCCAACGCGAAGGCTTCCGCTTGCAACAACTTCTATGAAGACTGGTAAGCTAATTGGACAATGTGTTGTCATTACTTACTCAGTAGAAGGGCAGGACTCCTTGTTTAGCCGCCCTGTGTAGTATTTCTCTTGTCCTATGTGCTCTTGAAGATGTTGCTACCTTGCTTGGTAGAACATAGAGCCAATGGTAGAGAATATGGGCACTGAAGTCGGGCCGGGCATCAAGGCAGCTCCTTGGTGATCTACATCGACATACCATTGTTTTCTAAATGCTGAATTTCATATGCATTGGCATGGAGGATTTGGCAATGGATGCCCGTGAAGCTATGCATTGAATTTCTCCAATAGTTTTACAATTTACTCAACGGAGGGGTCGGCCGTTCCGGCTCATTGTGTGCCTCTGGTCAATTCAGCAATTTACTTCTTGTATTTGAGCAAGTGTCCTTCAAATCTTAGTGTATTTAAGTGTATTGATTAGCATTGTGTTCAACCAAGTTACATTGGTATCAGAGCATACGGTTCTCTTTCACTTCTATCGTGAGAGACGATCACCGTGAACACTAGCTATCTCTACACTTAGAACGTTATGGACAGCCATACAATGAATGTTGGAGATGCTAATACAAGAGGCAGGGACAATGAAATGCATGCCTCCAATGCTTTACAGGATGAGCAAACTCATGTGGTGCACAATAGGGAACATGAATATGTGGGACAGCCGTCTCGTGGCAAAGAGAAGATGCAAGAAGAAGAGTCGATAGTCTTGAGGGCTGAACTTACTCGTATGTAGGCTCTTCTCCAAGCACAAAAGAATTGAATCTCTATCGCCGCGAGGATCCATTGGTACATGACCGTTTGAAGACCAAGAAAGCTGAATCTTATATGGATCATGCAATGGCAATGATTGCTCAAGAGTTGCACATGCAACCAAGGGATGCAGCACGTGCATACTTGGCTCGTACCGAGGATGCCTATGCAGAAAAGGCAACCATCCCACATGTCTTGGAATCCCCACAAGTGCCCGAACAAGAAGTTATGTCTAAGAGGATGAATCTCCATGCTATGGGAGAGGAACAATCAGTGACTTCACGCCAAGTAGGAATATCTCATGTAGCCCGTGAAGGATACAATGTTTATGGCAGTGGTCAAAATGTATGTCAAATGCCATTGCCGGCTGAAAATGTACATGCACAACACATGTAACATGGGCTGCAATTTTCTGTTGGTGCAGGTATTCCGCGTATCTCTCATGCCACTCATGCCTTCGAGTGTGCTCGTGAGGGAGAAGCTATGGCTGAAAATGTATCAATGCATGTTGAGGGGCCAGCCATGCCTTATGCTTACAGGGCACATGTATCTATGCCTTATGCATCACCTTTTGGTCCAAAAATGATGCCAATTACAGGGACTGTCCCAATGGACAAACATGGGGGAAAACATGTTGAGATGCACACACATGCATCAAAGTCTCGTGACTTCAAAGCCGGAGACAAATCTGTGAAGTTTGACACATATCATGGAGAATATGATGCATCAAAGGCACTTGCTTTTATTGCCCAGTTTGATATTGCTTTCAGTGATGAGGATTTCACTCAGAAATCCATGATCCGGCATGTAAGCATGTTCATGAAAGGCATTGCTGCCCATTGGTGGCTCACGGAGAAGCTCTCACCGAATCCTGTTAGATCATGGAAAGAGTTCAAGGAGAGGTTCTATGCTCAATTCTTGCCTCCCAATGCATTGAATGAGATAACAATGAAGTGGGATTGGGTAAAGCAAAATGAGGGGGAATCGGTAAATGCATATGTACAAAAGTTTTGGAAAGTGCTTTTGGAGGTGTCTCCATTTATGCATGTCACCGAGGCGGAAAGGAAGAGAAGGTTTCAATTGGGATTGCAACCCGTGTACAAAGCGGGATTACAAATGTATCCTGGTCATACCTTACACCAATTAATCGCAGCCGCCACCGCCACCGAGCAATTGGAACTCAAATTGAGTCGATCCAATAAGGCTAAACCCTCATTTCAAGGCAAAGAGAGGGCTGTCCAAAACCTGCAAAATGATGGACAGCCACCTAAAAGGGACCAAAACCAAGCCAAATCAGGTCCAAAAGCTGAAAATAAGTTTGCTAACAAGCGCCCTTATAAGCCAGCAAACTTTGGTCTTAGTGCTGAGAAGAAGGAGCAATATATGCGTGAAGGCAAATGCTTTACTTGTGGCAGCACTGAGCACATGGCAAGAGCATGCCCAAATAAGAAGAACAAAGCTGAAAATGCTAATGTACCGAAGCCTAATGTGCATATGGTTCCGGATGTGCAGGGCAACACTTCACATGATAGCAAAGATAGGGTTGTATGTAAAGCTTGGGGATAGCTCAAAGATCAACCCGCTTTGTTCATGTTTGATGATTGTGCATCGGAGAATTTCATATCCACTCAGATGGCAGCTGCTTTGGGTATTGAAGTGGAGGACATGGGTCCTCAAATTGAAGCAGGGGCTGCCTTTGTTGGTAGAGAAGTGCAGGTCATGCCTATTTTTGGCAAGTTGCGCATACACATTCAAGGCTGTGTGGATCATGAGAATTTTCTTGTGGCGCCTTTGAATGGCTGTGATGTATTGCTTGGAAAGCCTTGGCATACACGTATTGATCCGTGCAAGGCTTACAAGACTAACAGGATCACCTTCATACATAAAGGCCGAGAACATGTAATTGATGCTGGTGAAGAGGGTGATACCATTCCCCTTGTATCGCATGTACAAATTAAGAAAGTAATGAAAAAGAGTATTTTTGTGTACTTGATTTTTGTACGAGATCCTATTGAGAAAACTAATGTACATGTAAACACTCTTTGTAATGATAGGCTGAAATTTTTGCAAGAGCACAATGATTGTTTTGCTGATGAGTTACCACTTGTACGACCGGAAGATCATCGCATTGATCTTGTGCCGGGTAGCTCACCACCTAATAGGCCAGCCTATCGTGTAAGTGCATCCCAAAAAGAGGAGATCATGAAGCAAGTGAATGAGCTTCTTGAGAAGGGTTTGGTTCAGCCAAGCTCTTCTCCATATTGTTCACCCGTCCTCTTGGTTCAAAAGAAGGATGGATCCTTTCGTATGTGTGTCAATTATAGCTGTATGGTGGTCTCTGAAACCGGCCTTTAGTAGAGACTAAAGTGTGGTAAACTAGCAGTCACCCAAACACAGCTGTAAATCAGCAAATAAGACAAACCAAAGGGAGCTAGAGTGCTCCTACACAAAAGCAACGACACCTATTGGCCCCAAAGCTTGGCGCCCCTTTCGGTATTTCCAAACTGTCAGCCCTCTTGTCCTCTTAGCATAGAGGTTTCACACAGCCCTGTGCCCAAAACACCACATTGTTATTCACCTCTAATCAGCCAAGATAGTACATCCACGAGGCCTTGAATATGCATCCAACTGGCCCATGCACATAGCCAAAAACACAGCCATACATCAGCCCGTAAACTCTTCCAAAAACATGGTAAGTTTGCTCCTGTTTCTGCCCTCTTAGGCTGCAAATCCCTTCGCTCACAAGGGACCAGGAGAGACACTCCCGAACAACCCACAAGCCGGAAGGAAGAGGAGTTTTAACCTGTGTGCGTCTGACATCGCTCACAAGCCTGTAATAAGAGATAGAGAGAGAGAAAAGAATGGTCGGATGTCTCTGTCCAGCAATGCTGATCCCCCTGTTTCTCCTACAACCTGTCACCCTTCACGAGAGAGAGAGAGAGAGAGAGAGAGAGAGAGAGAGAGAGGTCTCTACCCTATATCCGGCGCCACCTGCAATTTAGTTGCACCTGCGAAGCCTACAGTCCTGCAGCCGCCTGCATACCTGCTGTCAACCCTGCCCCTCTGTCCAGCCCGTGAGCAGTCCAGCCCAATATCCTTGCAGCCGGTCTGTCGCGAGAGAGAGAGAGAGAGAGAGAGAGAGAGAGAGAGAGAGAGAGAGTAAAAGCACCTGCGTAGCCAACACAGTCCTGCAGCCGCCTACAAACTCGCTGTCGACCCTGTCTCTTTGTCCAGCCCGTGAGAGAAGAAACACACGTGCTGCAGTCCTGTGCGTGTTCCTGCTGCAGCCGCCTGTGTGCCAGCCTTCTCTACACGATCAGCTCCCTCCATGTGCAGCTGCAGCCTGAATTTTTCCCCAAAGAAAAGAGAGCTCCAGAATAAACGTGGAGCCTCCCAAAAGGGTCACGACTTTGTAAAAAGGGATTCATTTTTTAACCCTTTGTTCCCTCTTGTGGTTTTAATAAAACCTTAGTCCCCTCCATACATGGGGTTGTTTTAATAAAACCCTTGCCCCTAGGATCACCTTAACCCCAAGTATGAACATTCCCTAGGATTACCTAGACCCCAAGTATGAACATTCAAAATATGTCTTGGACACCGACCACCATGCTCACACATACACTGCACAAATTCATAGGGTCATGACAGTCTCAATGTTCCTGATATTCATTATCATATGTTAGCACGCAAAGCAACCCTGCTACAAACTTTTTTCGATAAAAAACAGCCTTGGACTCTCATGATTGTCGCAATGTTGACAACCTATCAAACTTGCTCCTTTGGTAAATGGAAGCTAAAGTATTGGGATATACTATTTGGACATGTCGAAGGCAAGATTCCTGGCTGCCCATACACAAGCCGGCTGATTGCTGACTGGAAAGCAGTATTGCAATATGCTCATTGGTCTGGAAGACCTCCTTAGACAGAAAATTCATTTTGGCAGGTAAACATACATTGGAGTCGTGCGTTTGCTGCTCCATTGGTGATTATAGCTCCTAGATCAGCTTCCTTTTTGTCTATCAAAGGCATATGCACTGTGTAATCTTTCCCACAGGCTCAACGAAGATGGGGTTTGGGTATGCATTACGGGCCTACATGGCAGAAAATCCAAACACAATTACAGCCCTTCCAGAATGTTGTACTTGATCCTGATCAGGATAGATTGGAAGATTGGTTATTCCATAGAGAGGAGACTTTTGTTTTTGTGAAATTTTATTTTCCACTTACCACAGCAAGGATCTGCCGATTGATTATACCACCACCATGGTTTTCGGAGCATGGAAATATGCCATGGAATATGAATAAGACAGCGATCCGGTGGAAAAAAACTTTGCAGAGGCTATGGAAAAGCAAGTTACCTCTCAAACAGAGAGTCTTCTTTTGGTGATGCATTGCAGGAGTACTTCCTGTTGGTTGCATTTTGGCAAAAAGAAAGATTTGCTTCTATTCATTGTCCAAGGTGTTCTTGCTTGAATGAGACCATTCATCACTTGTTGTGACACTGCCTTGGCACAGAGGATTTCCTGCATCATTTATCTAGATGCTTCAATGCCAAATTTCCAAGTGCATGTTACTCTAAGCATTTTTGGATATGTGACAGATATGAGTAGAGATTTGCACATATGGCTCCATTTTTCCAATGGAGCCAATTGACAAGTATCTATATTTCCGTCAATCATTGCGACAATCTCTACATGATTGCTATCAGGTACAGCAGTTAGATCAGTCTCATCTGGAGATCAGTCTCATCTGGATTTGTTTTTCCATTGTTTTTAGTTTCCACATCTGTGAGACCTCTATTGCTTTGAGGGGGCTCCCTCTATACATTTGACCTAATAGAAACAATGGTTTTTACAAAAAAAAAGTGTGAGTATACTTGTATGTATTTATGTATACGTACACATACATACATGTAGGTAAAAGTGTGAGTATACTTCTATGTATTTATGTATACCTACATGTACATGTGTGTGTGCATGTACATAGCATGTGTAAATTGTTTAGCTGATAATTTGGTTGTGGTCAGGTTACTGAACAACAAGCTTTCTGAAGAAAGTGTCAAAGAGATCCTATGTACATGTACATAGCATGTGTAAACTGTTTAGCTGATAATTTGGTTGTGGTCAGGTTACTCAACAACAAACTTTCTGAAGAAAGAGTCAAAGAGATCCTATGTGATGCTGTTGATATTGAACAGGAGTTTGTTTGCGACGCTTTCTCATGTGATCTTATCGGCATGAATGCCACTCTTATGAGCCAGTACATTGACTTTGTAGCAGATCGGTTGTTGGTAGGTATTCAGTGAAAAAGCTGTTACTTTTGTTTCTGTTCAATATGCTATAAACAAGCTAGGCTAGGGTCTTCATTGGAATGGTGGCAAAATGGGTGGCAACAGGTAGCACTTGGCTACAGTAAAGTCTACAAAATGGAGAACCCTTTCGATTGGATGGAGCTAATCTCTCTTCAGTAAGTGCAAGCTTAGTGAAAAAAGCCTCCCCAGAAGCTTTTAAACATTTTTGCACCATAGTCTCTATGCATTTGCCATCTTTGTCATTGCTGAGGGTTGTCATTGCAGAGGGTTAATGTGTTTGCCTGGATGCAGGGGAAAAACCAACTTTTTTGAGAAGAGAGTAGGCGAATACCAAAAAGCATCTGTCATGGCGGGTTTATGGGATACAAACAGCAATAATCATGTGTTTAGGCTTGATGAAGACTTCTAGCAAAGAGTTTAAGGGCATTGCATGGGATCACACTAAGTAGTAGCCTGTGGGTTATTTGTTCAAGTTTTGTAGCATGCTATCAATTGAGTTGGTGCCCCCAGCACATGAGTATACAGGCAAGTTATCATTGAGTAGGGGATGTCTTACAGCTTTATGATGAACCCAAGATTGAAATCCTATGTAACTTCAGCTTTACAAACACGGTATCTAAATCCTTGGTAGGTAAAACTGTATACGACGTTGTGAGGATAGCGTGAAGCATCATGGGAGGTAATAGGATCATGTGACAGGGAGGCATAGGGTAATGCAGGCCACTTGTAGTTTATAAGTATCTTTATCATTCATGGCATATTGCAGATTTTGAGATTTTGTGGAGTGGCATTCCAGTCAGGCTTTTGATGGTTTTGAGGTGGCATTCTAAGTATGGATGACAGCTCTTCATAATGTTGATGTTCTTTTTATTTTTAAGGTTTTTAAAGCATGTTCATGGCTGCTCTGTGAATTTTTTGATTGCACGACAAGAAAAGATTAGCGTGTATATGACTTTGGGTTTAGGGTTCCATTAGAATTTCATACTCAAGAAGCTTGGATCTAATCAGATGGCATATGGTAGTTTGCTGCATAGTTATAATCCTCTGATGTATGTGCCAATATATTGCATGGCATCAAGGCTTTGGCTTTGAACACATCATCTTTGCTGATTATTTTTTCAAAAGCAGATAGGGAGAAATGACTCAACAGCAAAAGATGACAAAACCCCCCTCTGCATTGTTTGGCATTGAATGGAAGCCATGAAGACCATGTCTCAAAGGATACACTCCTTGATTTTCTGAGACATTGTTATCTCACAAACTCATGACAAATAATGCAATCATTATGCCTCTCGTGTACACTTGTTCTATGCCAACTTTGGTTATACTTGATGATATCAAATTTTATGCTAGACCTACTAGTTCAATCTAGCATCATCTCTCGACTAGTTCTCCCTAGATTGTTTTTAACCTGGTTGACCATGCGGTTGGTCGGGTTGGACTTGACCAAACCAATTGCACCATTGATGTGTGTGATCCTCCAAATGGAGCTTTGATGGCTCGAGAGGAATTGATTTGAGGCTAGGTGCAAGGAGGATACAATGGTATGCATACAATGAAGGTAAATACATGATTAGTGAATGAGGGGCTGTGCTTGAGGTTTATATATAGGCTCTTGGAGTAGGTTGGGTTCGAGCTCTTGCGGTAGGTTGAGTTCGAGTTTGGCATAATTAGAAGCCTGTGGCTAGTCCACCTTGATCTAGTCAATCATATCATTGACTTGGTAATATATGACCAAACAATAAACTATAAGTTTTGAAACACCATTAAGGTTCATAAAGACACATTGGGGTGTCCATTGGGCCTCACAATGCAAGGGCATGATGACGTGGGAAGATTAATTGACCCTTTTGTGGCCTTATTCGGAAATATTGCTATGCACTGGTGTACAATTTCTTTGGTAGTGTGACAAGCTTAAGCCATTTTTAATTATCTAATCTCTAGAGGCTACCATCCAATGCTAAAGTTGGGTTTGTTGAGTTACTCAACCACATGTTAGCATCTCATAAAGGAGGCCTTACAGGGATGAGTATTCATTTTCAACTTTGGATTACAAAGCAAAAACAAACAGTGCATGATCAACATGTAAGAAAAATTTCACTACCCTTCTCATGATTTTATATGTCAAGGCTTTTCTCAAGTTATGCAATAACTTATCTTTGTATTAGCTAATTAGTGTAGTAAAAGCAGGTTAGCCAACAAGAGATATGTTTGTAGCATGCTAACACGCACATAAGAGTTTACAAACTAGACATTTCACATGTTGTAGAAGCAAGCTAGCCAACAAGAATGCATATAGGGTTTACAACCTAGACATTTCACACAGTCCTCAATCTAGCAACACTTTTGCTTGCAACCTAGTACCCCAAAAGACTTTTTCCTTCCCTAATGGAATGCTTATTATGATAGTGAGGTGCATGCACTTTCAAGTAGTACTGTACCAGTGTTGAGCCTCATGCTTTGATACCAATGTTACATTCGGAAGCTCTGGGAGTCTTCTTTTAGCCCTAAACACTGTTTGGCAAGCAAAGAGAGAGAGAGAGAGCTGCGAATTCAGTATATAATATGGTACAAAACGGTACATCTATCTTGTTGCCTCCTTGAAAAGGTAGAAAAACCTGGCCTAATCCTAGTTCTGTGACTCAACCCCAAGTCAAGGTTGTTTGTGAAAACAGCTTTTTGTCCAGCCTTAAAAGGGAATTTTTTGAACATTTATTAGTTTTATTTAGTATTTGTGTGTCTTTTCTGTTGGTCGACAGCCTTTAGGTTGTTGGCCAACCAGTAGTCCCCCACAGTATATATAGCTTTACCTCATCATTCACCATAGTGTACCACATCATTGCACATATCTGGTACCTTCTAATGTTGTCGCTTTTGTCGGGCTCTACAACACATTGCTTCTTCATCATCACGTGATAGGATAGCACCTCAACGTTTTATCATCTGGCCACATCTCGGGATAGCAGCCCACTCTCTGGTACAAACCACACCATGGGACAGGAGCCCTCTCTGCTACATTCAATACATTAGCGTTTACATCAGCACATCATTAGCATTTACATCAGCACATCATTAGCATTTACATCAGCACTTACATTAGCACATCATCAGTGTATACTTTAGAGCTTACATCAGTACATCATTTGCATTTACATAAGCATATCATTAGCGTTTTACCACAACTTACGGGACAATAGCCCTCTTCGCTACAGTAGAGCATATCAACGTTTTACCACAAGCTCATGGGACAGCAGCCCTCTCTGCTACATAGAGCGCTTGAGTGTTTTTCCTCAGCTCTCACCATCGGGACAACAGCCCACTCTCTGCTGCATCACACCATCAAGACAACAACCCACTCTCTGCTTATCTTCACCATCGACACCCTTCAGGTATGCAGCACCCTTGTCACCAGAGCTTGCACCACTTGGGACTGTAGCCCTCTTTGCTCCTCACCACCCCTCAGGTATTGCAGCACCCTTGTCACCAGAGCTTGCACCACTCAGGATGGCAACCCTCTCTGCTTATCTTCATCATCACTCAGGTATCGTAGCACCCTTGTCACCAGAGTCTGCATCCCTTCTGTCGTTGCTCACTACCACCTCGGAGTGCCTCTGCATCCATCGACGCGAGCCTTTGACATCGACCACCTCTCGGAGTGCTTTGTCTCACATCGATGCAAGCCTTCGTTACCGACCGTGCTTCACCTCCGGACATCATCTCTGCTTCTACACTAGTCTTTCTTCTCAGAGTCACCTCACCTCACAGGGCTCTTGTACATATGTTCACTCACCCATTATATATACATTCCCATTATATATACACTCACTCACCCATTTAATGTTGTGCTGTTTTGCTGTGGTCTCTTGTACATTTGGTCCTTCTGTCCTTTTGCCCTCACATGGTATCAGAGCTATCATGAGCAAAGGGATTGAAGACCTCGAGAGCACACAACATGGATCGTCTTCCCGCACTCCCAGAGGAGAAATTCTTCTCACCAGAAAATGATTGTCCAAACTCTGATACGAACCACACAGGGAATGGGACTTCTTACTCAGTGGAGAGTCCTGTTCAAGATCTTACTTCGGGAGACAATCAACCCATCTACATAACCTCATCTTCACCACCTTTGCCATCACGATCACCCTCTTGACTTTATCAGATTTTGTTTCCAGAGGGGGATACATTCCTTCTGCCAGTGTGTTAGTGTGGGACCTTGGCATCCATCATCTTCTCTCATCTTTCTCATGGCTTCCTTTTTGGCCTAAGAGGGGGTGTGTGAAAACAGCTTTTTGTCCAGCCTTAAAAAGGGAAATTTTTAGACATTTATTAGTTTTATTTAGTATTTTGTGTCTTTTCTGCTGGTTGACAGCCTTTAGTCTGTTGGCCGACCAACAGCCCCCCATAGTATATATAGATTTGCCTCATTATTCACCATAGTGTACCACATCATTGCACATATCCGGTACCATATGTTACTACTGCTGCTTTTGTCGGGCTCTACACCACATTGCTTCATCGTCATCGCTTGACAAGACAACACCTCAACGTTTTATCATCTAGCCACATCTCAGGATAGCAGCCCTACATGCCACATCGTGGGATAGCAAACCTCTCTACTACATCAATACATCAACGTTTACATCATTGCTTACATCAGCACATCATTAGTGTTTACATCAATGCTTACATCATCACATCATCAACTTTTACATCAGTGCTTACATTAGCACATCATCAACGCTTACATCAGCACTTCATCAGCGTTTACATCAGCATATCATCAGCGTTTTACCACAGGTTATGGGACACAGCAACCCCTCTACTACGGTAGAGCATGTCAACGTTTTACCACAAGCTCATGGGATAGCAGCCCTCTTTGCTACATAGAGCACTTCAATGCTTTTCCTCAGCTCTCACCATCAGGACAACAGCCCACTCTCTACTACATCACACCATTAGGATGACAGCTTACTCTCTTCTTATCTTCACCATCGACACCCTTCAGGTACACAGCACCCTTGTCACAAGAGCTTACACCACTCGGGACAGCAACCCTCTCTTCTCCTCAACACCTATCAAGTATTGCAGCACCCTTGTCACTAGATCTTTCACCACTCATCAAGACGACAGCCCTCTTTACTTATCTTCATCATCACTCAGGTACCACAACACCCTTGTCACCAGATTCTGCACCCCTTCTGTTGCTCACTACCACATCGGAGTGCCTCCGCATCCACCGACGCGAGCCTTGGACACCAACCACCTCTTGGAGTGCTTTGCCTCACATCGACGCGAGCTGACTGTGCTTTAGTTTCGACATTATTTGTGCTTTTGCATTGGTCTTTCTTCTCGGAGTCACCTCACATCAGAGGGCTCTCGAACATATGTTCACTTACCATTATATATACACTCACTCACCCATTTCATGCTGTGTTGTTTTGCTCTGATCTCATGTACATCTGGGCAACTCAGTGGCGCGGTAGAGACAGTCTGATCAGTATGACCACCTTCCATGTTGTGAGCACCACCTCAGTACTGCACGTGTGTATATGTCGGGTGTAACCATCAGAGTAGCCATTGCCAGACCAAGCTTAAAAGGATAGCGCAAGGTGAGCATTCAGTAATGAGAGTCTGAATGGATAAGAGAGGAGAAGGAGCCAGTTGAAGATTGTAGTAGAGTATGTCTATAGTCTGATGTCAAGCAGTTGCTCAGTTGTGAGTTTTTATTGGTTCTGGAAGTAATACAAGAGCAATGTTGCTCTCTTCTTCATCTCTATGTAATTTGTGCAATGTGTTGAATAGGAATGTCCTAAGAAATATGTTGTGTGTACTTGAGAGAGAGAGAGAGAGAGAGAGAGAGAGAGAGAGAGAGAGAGAGTGAGTGAGAGTTATGTGGTGGCGTGAGAGTAGAGCGTAAGTGAGAAGTTTCAAGCTGCGCGGTGTTATGTGCGTCCCCATGACCACACTAAATGGCAGAAAAAAGAAGCCAAGAAAGAAGGAAAAAGAGGAAGCCAAGGAAAAGTGTCACAATTGAGGAGGATGATTCAAGCGACACCTCACAGGACACCCAGTGGAAGTGAAGAAAACAAAGGATAAAAAGAAGAAATCCGCAAAGGCAAAAATGAGCCCCAGAGAACTTGCGTTGCAGGTGAAGCAACTGATGCAAGGAATGAAAAAGAGCAAAAGCTCAGAATTTCGCAAAAATGTGTTCTGCTCTCAATGCAAACAGGAAGGCCATCTCAAGAAGGAACGCATTGTGCCACCAACGTGTACCATCTGTAACATGTACAATCATAGTACATGGAACTACAGGTACAACATGAAGAATAGAGCTCCCATGGTGAACAACATGGAAGGAGAGGAAAGAAGACCCCCGGGAATGGGAAGGTATGGGAGCAGAGGCTACGGAAATTACTCTGGTAGGAGAAGCGAAGGACATGCTGGTGGATCTACCACCTTCACATGCTACTATTGCCAACAACCTGGACACACCAAGGCGGAATGTGCCATGAGAAAAAAGCACGATGAGGAAAGACATGCGGAATCAACTCAAACAAAATCTGCTAAGCGCCAACATGATGCAGCTGGATGACTTGCTCACACAGAGGTTCAAGAAATCATATCAGTGACAAGGGCTAAAGCTAATGCATCTAGTGTTTTGATAACTTCGGTGAATAATCTTGACTCGCCCAAAGCCCACAAGAAGGCAGATGTGGACTGGGGGACCAGCAACAAGAGAAGGTGAGGATTCAAACCACCAAGGAAATAAAAAGAAGGTAAGGAAAGCAGGAGGATAGCTCATTTGAAGTCATCACAGATATACCGGAGGCAAGCGGAAATCTGCAAAAGATGCAAGCAGAACTCAACAATGAAAGAAGCTTGGAAGAAAGCAAGGAGGATGTTGATTGTTTGCAAACCAATGTGGTATCAATGTTGTTGGGATAGACAGGTCCTATTGAGACAAGTGTTGGATTTATGTCCAAGATTTAAGGCTAAAATCTTGATGGCAGGCATTGAAGGACTAAGAAAAGAATTGAAAAACTATGAAGAAGAAGAAACTCTGGAATGCAGTAGGATGCAAGCTGAAGAATCCCTAGTTTCCAAAGATGAAGTAGCCAAAGTAACAATTCAACTCAACAATGTACTCATCAATGACGCAGTATTGGATGGTGGATCCAGACTAAATGTCATTACAAAAGAAACTGCAGTAGGATTGGGTCTCTAATGGGAACCCATTCCATTCAACATAAGAATGGCAGATAATAGAATGGTGTCCTAAGGAAATTCTCAAGAATGTCTGCATGGAAGTCAAGAAAGTAGACTTCAAGGTTAACCTAGTGGTCATAACCACCACTGAAAACCACACTGGGTCCTACTAGGTGTTATTGGGAAGGCCTTGGTTAAGACACAGCAAAGTGAAGTAGGACTAGGGAAGAAACATAATCTCCATCAGAAAAGGAAAGCGGAAAGTCCATGTTAACCTTTCCAGAGTAAGGGGATCGGTAAAACCTACCCAAAGGCTAGGTCATGCGGAAACATTCAATATGTCAGAAGGCTTTTATCATAATGAAGAGGACAGAATACTCCACGAACATCTCGACTTGGTGCCCTTGTATATGTTACATGTAGATGAAGTGATGGGGAACTATGCAAAAACAAAGGATGAGAAAGTGGAAGTAGCAACCAAAGAAGTAAAGGAAAAAGAATCAAATTCCTCAAAACCAGAGGGCTCAAGGAGAACCAAACTAAGCAAAACCATGCAGAGAAAGCCTCAGAAGAGGTTGAATGGGCCCAAAATTCAGAGCGAGAGGAAGAAATGCAAGAAATCCGCAATTGGGTGCAAAAGCAAAAGAGAACCAGAAGGGAAATGCTGCAAAAGTAAGCTCGATCAAACTACAAGAGGTGAATCCAGAAAATGAAAAAGAAGAAAAGCCAGTGAAGATCAGCCTCCTGGAACTAGAAGAAGAATAAGCAAGAGCTGGTGTCCTTACTGAAAGAGTACCAAGATGTTTTTGCGTGGTCTCGTATGAGGACATGGAGAGCATTTGACCTCAAATTCTTTCAGCATAGCATCAATTTAAGGGAAGGAGCTGTATACCAGTCAGATAGCAAAGGTACAGAATGAACCCTAACTATGATGCCAAGCAAGTCAAAGAAGAAATCGACAAGCTACTAAGAGTAGGATTCATTATGCGAGTGGAGAAAGCTGCTTGGATATCCCCAATTGTGGTAGTACCCAAAAAGAACATGAAGATTAGGATCTGTGTGCATTACCGCAAGCTAAATGCCGCAGCTACCTCGGACCCCTTCCCACTTCTGTTCATGAAATCCTTGCTGGATGAGGTGGCACGGAAGGAAATGTAATCATTTTTGGACGGATTTAGTGGGTACAACCAAGTAAAAATGGTGCCAGAAGATCGGGAGAATAGCCTTCATCACTGAATGGGGTGTCTTCGTGTGGCGGCTGTCATGATATTTGGCCTAAAGAATGCACCGGCTACTTTTCAAAGAATGGTGCAAGAAATTTTAGATGATTACCTAACTGACTTCATGAAAGCCTTTGTGGATGATTTCAGTGTATCTGGGGATAAGTCAAAGCACATCTATCATTTGAGGCCGTGTTTGCAGAGATGCAGAGATACACGGCTCAAGCTAAATCAAGCCAAGTGGGCAATTGTAGTAAAATTAGGAACTCTATTGGGACACAGTGTCAGCCCAAGGATTGACCATAGATCTTGCTAAAGAATGCCATATCTAGAATGTCTGCTCTAGAGAACATCAAGCAACTAGAGAGATTCCTTGGTAAGAGTGTGGCATGCTAGATTTTTGAAGTATTTAGCACATGTGGCCAATCCATTGTATACACTTACCAAGAAAGATGCCAAGTATGAGTGGAACCCAGAGTGTCAAAAAGAATTCCAATGGATGAAGAGAATGGTGTCAACTACTGCACTAGTGGTGAACAACCCAGACTAGAATGAGATATTCCATGTATATGTGGACGCCTCAGACAAAGCGGTGGGCAGTGCACTATTGCAAGATAAGTAAGAGGGCTACATGCAACCCATTCGTTATGCTAGAAAGACCCCCACAAAGTCGGAAAGGAACTACAGCACAACAGAGTGGGAAGCTCTCTCTATGATTTATGATGTGAACAAGTTTCGACACAATACCTCTTGGGAAACAAATTTGTTTTCCATGTGGACCATCAAGCCCTAATTTATTTGGTGAACAAAGATTTTATGGTAGGAAAGATGGCAAGGTGGATGTTCCTACTACAAGAATTTGAGTTCACCATCTAGCACACACCCGGAAAAGAAAATGCAGTAGAAGATTTTCTATCCAAACTGGATTCTAGAGAACTGGCCATAGATGGAGTGGATGATCAACTCCCGGATACCAACCTCTTCATAGTAGTAGCTGCAGGAGTGGAGGAGAATTGGTATTATGATATGATGCAGTTCCTAGAGGATGGAATATTCTCAGAAGGGTACATTGCTAACCAAAAGAAGAGGATTGCCTTAAGGAGAAAAAATTTCACCATGATTGCCGAATAGTTGTACAAAAGAGGCATAGACCAGATCCTATGCAGGTGTGTCTCGGATCGTGAGCAGCAAGCGGTCTTAAGAGAAGCACATTGCGGCATCATAGAAGGACACATGGGCGAAGGAATCACACCTTAGAAAATTTTGCAAACAGGCCTGTGGGCCGAGCCACTGCCCAAAGCTGCCCGAAGAACTGGAAGTGTAACTCCCCACATAGCAGCGCTGAGCATGAACAAAGGGTTGATGACTATGGCCCAAAATATTTTGTCTCTCAGGCCATCACTACAATGGAGGATTATGAGTCAAAGGCCGAGAACACTATTCACAAGATGTGCACCCTGAACCATCAGCAACATAGCCTACTCTCACAAAAGCTACAAACAAAGCCAATGAATTAGAGAACAAAGCACAAATCATGACTCAGCATAATGTGGAGACATAGAACAAAATTGCAATGGTGGAGAAGGCCTTGGTCTAGCAAAAAGAGCTGAGTGAAGGAAAGATGAGAACCCTCACCAGCGAGAAAAACATGCTCTAAGCTCAGGTGGGGAAACTCAAGGCAAAATTAGCAGAAGCCCAAAAGCTTGCCAAAGTTTGGAGTGACACCATCCAAGGGTTGAACGATGAAGTGTTGGAGAGCGCTATAGCATTGGCAGTCACCCCAGATGGAAGCCCAAGCTTTGAAGAACTAGGAGGAAGAGGAGATATTGTGCCTTCTGTTGGATGCCAAAATAGTAATTATAAAGACAGCAAAGGCCAGACTCAACAAGGTATACGACCAAGCTTTAGGAGATTTAATTGCAATACAAGAAGAGATGGTTTGCAAAGCTCAAAAGGTCATCCATGACCTAGATGAAGATGATGATGCTGACAAGGAGCAACACAACAACAACAAACACAGCAACATCATCACAACACCCTATAGACTAGGAATCTCCTAGGCCAAGTACTTCCGAAAAAGAAAAGCAAGAGGAAAGCAAGGAGCATAGCTTGGTGTAAGCCCTAAGGGCTACCACATGGAAAGCAACTCAATGGGAGAAGGAGGCCAAAAAGCTGGCAAAGAGAAACAAAGAATTACAGCAAGAATTGCGGGATGCAACACCCTCCCATGAGTATGCAGAAATTATGAGAGAAGCCTAACACATAGCCTGTCATCCCACTAGCCACATATCACCGCAAACCATCATTTATCCCAAAGCCCAACCATCAGTAGAGATTTACCAAGCAAGAACCCCAAGAAATAGAGTTTTACCCAAACCATGAGCTCCGTTAAATCCCCTTCAATAAGCTGCTAGAAGCCAGGGCTTCTTCTAAGGGAACCCATCCATTTGGGTCCCAAAAAATTTCTATCTACACAAACCCTAAATCCAAAAAGATTCAAGAAACAACCTTAGTAGCAGTACCACGTTAGAATTTGTTGCTTCATTGGATCCTAACAAAATTGTTAGAAGAAAAAGGATTTTACAAAGGGGCAACTTGCACATTTAGGTTCCAAAGCCAAGAAAACCCTTGATCTAGACCCTCAAAACTACACCCTTGAATGTCAAGTTCCAAAATCCATGCCCCCAATGCCAATCCTAAAGCTTAAGCAGGAGTGGAGAGCAGTGGCTTCCACCTCAACTCATGTGTCGATATACCAAAAAACTCAAAAGAGCCCGTGGACTAGAGGTCACACCTTGCCCATGTGAAATGTCCCTACACCTCCTTCTTCCCATCAAAGAAGATCATCTATGTTGCCAAAACCCAAAGAGAACTGTGCACACACCTTCCTGACACTGATGAGCAACCCCGAGGTGGCTCAAAAAGATCACCACCATGACCCCACACCACCTAAGTGCAGTGCAACACCAACTTGCAAGCTGGAACTGGTAAGATAAAGCTCAATCGAGCATGCTATCAAAGTCGACCACGGTGGTGTCCAAGCTTTCATCATGATGGGCAACCAATTCTCTACCCTCGCGCTAACTGAGAGCATACACACGATAAGCCTCGAACCCTAACCCATGTGTATTTATGTAACATAGCCCGTCCCGCTCAAGTGTACAATTACATTAAAAAATCCCAAAAACATATCAAGAATCGTAAAAAAGCAACCAAAAACATGCACATGTGCACATATAGTCACCTATTTATAATGCTTGCATCCCCATGTGCACGTGTATTTGCACATGCACCACCTCCCATACACATGTGCTCACACACACGCACACGTATTCATGTTATTACACCCACATGTCCACCCCCACACATTCCCATTTATGCACATTTACACATTGCACACCTATTTACACATTTGCACACCCACATGCATGCCCAGACACACCCCCACATACCATTATGGAGATCCTAGACCTCGCTGTCTGGCAAAGACGAAGAGCACCCCCCAAACATCAACCTCAGTAACCCTTTAGGGAGGGAGGTCACCAAGAAAGAATGTACACCTAACAGTACCTTGGTTAGCCAAGTAAAGAACAACACGCATGCAAGGACTTGGCAGCCAGCCATGAAAGGTGAAGACCATTAGCCCAAAGCCAGCCATGAAAGGTGAAGATTTGCCAAGTAGGAACCCCAAGCAACAGAGTTTTACCCAAACCCCGAGCCACATTGTATCCCCGTTAAGTTGCTAGAAAACTAGAACTTCTATGAAGGGAACCTTGTGCGTTTGGGTCCCAAAAATGTCACCGTCTCTGCACAAACCCTAAAGCCAAAAAGATCCAAGCGATGACCTCAGCACCCAGTACCACCTCAAAATGTGATGCTCATTGGATCCCAAAAAAATTGTTAGAAGAACAACGATTCTACAAAGGGAACCCCTACATTTGGGTTTCAAAGTCAAACCCGCCCCATACCCCAACTGCACCGTCAAACGTTAAATCCAAGTGGGTGTGGAGTCCCAAAGCCATACTTTTGACGCCAACCCCCCAAAGCTTAAGCAAGAGTGGAGAGCAGTGGGGTTTCCACCTCGACTCATTTGCTGACACCAGAAAAGTCGGAAGAGGTCACAACTTGCCCATGTGCAATGCCCCTACCCGTCCTTGTTTCCATCGAAGAGGAGTTGTCCATGGTTCCAAAACCCAAAGAGAACCATGCACATTGTTTTGTTGCACCCTGACCCTCAGGCTTAAAAGATCACCAATGACCCAATAATACTTGAGTGTGCCATGCCACAATACTAACTCACAAAAGACAAAGCTCAATCAAGGGTGCTAGCAAAGTTGATCATGGTGGCATCCAAGCTTTCATTGTTGGATGGGCAAATGATTCTCTGCCTTTTCTGGCTGATTGAGTGAATGCTCGGTACGCCTCAAACCTTATCCCTTGTGTGCTTCTATAATGTAGCCCTCCTTGCTCTCTAAGTGTACAAATACTACCTTCATTGGGAATGATAAAAACACAAAAAACCTAAAAGCATCAAGAATTGGTAAAAAAACAACCAAAAACATACACATGCACAAATATATTCACCCATTTGTAATACTTGCATCCCATGTGCATATGTATTTATATGTGCAACATGCCACCATACACACATGCTCACATGGGTGCACACATGTATTCATGTGGTTACACCCACATGTGCACCCCCACACATTCCCATTTATGCGCATTTGCACATTGCACACCCATTTACACATTTGCACACCCACACATGTGCCCACACACCCCCACAAACTATTAAAGAGATCCTAGACCTCATCAGGTGTGAAGACGAAGACTACCTCCCAAACATCAAACTCAGTAACCCTTTAGGGAGGTCACCAAGAAAGAATGGGTACCCAAGAGTACCCTGGCTAGCCAAGGAAAATACGATGCCTATGTAAGGATTTGGTAGCCACCATTTGGCAGCAGCTATTTGCCAAATCGGAACCCCTAAGAAATAGAGTTTTGCCAAACCACCCCAAACCATGTATCTTTGTCAAGTTGCTAGAAAACCAAGGCTTCTATGAAGGGACCTCGTCTGTTTGAGTCCCAAAAACATCACAATCTACATAAAACCCTAAATCCAAAAAGATCCTAGTGATGCTTCATTGGATCCCGACAAAATTGTTAGAAGCACAAGGATTCTATGAAGGGAATCCCCACATTTAGGTTGTAAATTCAAAAAACCTTGTGCACTGGACCTCAGTATCTGCTTCATTTAGGGTGACGACCTCAGTACCTAGTACCACTTGAGAATGTGATGCTTCATTGGATCCTGACAAAATTGTTAGAAGCACAAGGATTCTACGAAGGGAATCCCCACATTTAGGTTGTAAAGTCCAAAAAACTTGTGCCCCGGACCCTAACCGTACCCTTGTACGTCAAATCCAAGTGGGGGTGGAGTCAAAGCCATGCCTTCGATGCCAACCCCAAAGCTTAAGCAGGAGAGTTGTGGCTTCCACCTTGATTCATGTGCCAACACCAGAAAAATCGAAAGAGCCCATGGACTTCAAGTTGCAAGAGGTCACACCTTGCTTATGTGTAATTCCCCTACCCATGTTCCCATCGAAGAAGAGTCGTCCATGGTGCCAAACCCCAAAGAGAATTGTGCACACACTTTTGTGGCACTACTCTATAGGCTTAAAAGATCACCATGACCCACAATACTTGAGTGTGCCATGCAACAACACTAACTTGCAAGCTAGAACTGGCAAGATTAAGCTCAATCAAGAGCACTACCAAAGTTGACCGTGGTGGTGTGTCCAATCTTTCATCTCATCATGGATGGGCAAACGGTTCTCTGTCCTTGCCTACAGGGGGTGATAAGCCACAAACCCTAGCCCATGTGTACTTTTGTAATGTAGCCCTACCCACTCTAAGTGTACTTTTGTAATGTAGCCCTACCCGCTCTAAGTGTACAGTTACTACCTTTGCCAGGAATGATAAAAAACATAAAAAAACCCAAAAACATATCAATAATCATTTAAAAAACCAAAAGCACATACATGCACCCACTACACATGCACATGCACACATACATTCACATATTTGCAACACTTACATTCCCATGTACATGTGTATTTACATGTGCACCACCCTTCGTACATGCGCGCACACATGTATTCATGCGATTACACCGATATGTGCACCCCCCACACATGCGCTCACACATCTCCTCAAACCATTATGTAGATCCTAGACGAAGACCACCCTTGATACCTCAACCTTAGCAACCATTCAGTGAGGTCATCACCAAGAAAGAATGGGTACCCAAGAGTACCCTGGCTAGCTAGGGAAAGTATGATGCCCATGCAAGGATCTAGTAGCCACCATTTGGTCCAAGCCAAGCCGTGTGTGTGGATATCTGTGAAGCGGGTACCCCAAGAAATAGAGTTTACCCAAACTCGGAGCCTCGTTAGATCCTCGTCAAGCCTGGTCAAGCTGCTAGAAGCCCAGGGCTTCTACAAAGGGAACCCATCCATTTAGGTAACCGAAACCTTGCCATTGTTTGCACAAACCATAGAGCTAAAAATATCCAAGTGAGGGCCTTAGTATCCAATACCACCTCAAAATTTGATGGTTCATTGGATCCTAACAAAATTGTTAGAAGCAACAAGGATTCTACGAAGGGAATCCCCACATTTGGGTTCCGAAGTCAAGAAAACTTGTACCTCGGACCCTCGCAAATCCAAGTGGGTGTGGAGTCCCAAACCCATGCCTCCATAATGCTAGCCCCAAAGATTAAGCAGGAGTGGAGCACAATTTCTTTTTCTTGACTCACGTGCTAACACCAAAAAAAGTCGCAAGAGCCCGTGGACTCCGAGTTGCAAGAGGTCACACCTTGCCCTTGTGCAATGGCCCTACCTATCCTTTTTCCCATCAAAGGAGAGCCATCCATGATGCTAAACCTCAAAGAGAAACATGCACACAAATTCGTGGTGGTGACGTTGAGAAACCCCAAGGCTCAAAAAGATCACATTATGACCCTACAATTACTGAGTGTGCCATACCACAACACCAACTCACAAGCTAGAACTGGCAAGACAAAGGTCAATCAAGTGCACTATCAAAGCCGACCATGGGTGCTTTCGTCATAGATGGGCAAATGATTATTCACCCTTGCCGGCTAAGCACATGCATGATAAGCCTTCAACCCTAGCCCATGTGTACTTATGTAATGTAGCCCTCCCTACTCAAGTGTATAGTCTTCACTGTCCGAATGATAAAAAATCATTAAAAATTTCCCAAAAACATATCAAGAATCGTAAAAAAACAACCAAAAACACATGCACACCCACTGCACATGCATATGCAGCATGCATATATTCACACTTGCAACACTTACATTGCCACATGCATGTGTATTATTGGCACGTGCGCCACCCCCACATAGTCATGCTCATACGTGTGCACACATGCATTCACATGATCACACCTGCATATGCACCCCCCCACACACATTCCCATTTGTGCACATTATGAACCCATTTATACATTTGCACATTGTGCCATATGCTGCCAAGGTGATCTCCCTTAACATGCTTCAAATTTCAAGGCCCTCAAAGAGTGGCCAACTTGACTTACTTGTTTGTGATTGAGTCATGTTGTCCATGATTCATGTTTCTATATTAACTTACACCTCGGCCTCTAGATGAAGATCTACATCTACCTCTATCTATCGGTAGAAGGCATGCTTTATGTATTCCTAGAAGATTATTTCTCCCAACATTCATCTCTTTACTGAGATCAAATGGGTTATAAGGCCCTAAAAGTTAGGGAATTTTCTCGAGTTTGGATAGAAGTCTGATCTTTTCTAAGCCTATTCAATGTGGTGAAAAACAAAGTCATCATCAACTAGTTCCCCAATAGAGTCGAGGGTATCAATAAGGCACCCATTTACAAATTTGCACACCCACACCTGTCCACACACTTGTGCACCCATGCACGTTCACACACTCTTACACATACACCCACTCCCCATTCTCATTTGCACACACCATTATACATGCACATTTGCACACACCATTATACATGCACATTTGCACCTCGTGCACACACATGCACATGCATACACCCACTCTTACACACATCACA
Source organism: Cibotium barometz (assembly GCF_041138505.1). Taxonomy (NCBI): domain Eukaryota; kingdom Viridiplantae; phylum Streptophyta; class Polypodiopsida; order Cyatheales; family Cibotiaceae; genus Cibotium; species Cibotium barometz. Next base: position 1,186,301 of record NC_141078.1, on the reverse strand, counting down.
TTTTCACCCATGCATGCACTCTTGAACCTCGCACACACGTGCACACACCCCACCCTTGTGTTGAAATATGTAAGCTTGGTTTATGCTCATGTGTGGGAAAGCACCCTAGAGATGCAAGATATTGTGGGAAGATAAGAATGCCACATATGATATTGTATGGTGTGTGAGTGTTGATCAAAAGAGTGGAAAAAAGTGTGCCACATGGATACACACATGTAAAGTGAGATGAGGGCTATCTATATTAGAAGCCTCATTGTATGGTTCATTAAGATATGCAATAGAACTTGTGTTGAGTGTGCTCCTCTCTCTCTCTCTCTCTCTCTCTCTCTCTCGTGGAGTTCTTAGTGTGGTTTAACCCGCCTTAGTTATGATTAATCCATGTTGCTGATCACCATGATCAATCCCATATTAGTATTAGATGCCAATGAAGGATGCAAGTAAAGTCTTGCATCATGAAGAGTGTCATCATCAAAGGAGTAGCCAAGAGAAGGTAACTCGTGAAGTTTTGCCTTGATTTTGGTGTTTGGGCATAGAAATTGCTGAATGTTTGAAAAGGGTTGTTGATTTCTGGGATGAGAGGATTCCATGGTTCTTTGCTTTGCGGGCAAAGATGGAGGAGGTGCATGTTGTAGGCATTGGTGTGGCAAGTTGTGATGGGCTAATTTGTAGCTCATAATGGAGCATGCTTGAAGGTCATGGCTCTCTCATGGAGTTGCTCATGGAGGATGGGCAACGAAGATGGAAGACTTGCAGGTTCTTCCACAGAATTGGCACCTTGGATTTCTTGCAAGAAATCCATGAAGAAAGCATCCTTGTTGAATGTGCATGTATGCTTGGAGCATGTACATCATGGAGCTCATGAAGGCCATGTCAATGGTCATGGAAGATCTCAACTTGGAGGTCTTGAAGAGGCAAATAATCTCACAGCAAAGAGAGTTGTGTTTTTGAGCTCATTTGGGAGAGATTGTCAAGTATGGCAATTGTAATTAACAAAGAAGGTAGCAAGAAGGAGGAGCACACCCTAACCAAAAATGAAGGGAAGATAGAAGGGTTGGTTGGTCGCCAGGGAGCCAAGACAAAAGCAGTATAGAAAGAAAGGTATGGCAGCAAGAAGAAGCTTGTGCACACAAGCTAGAGAGGAGAAATTGCATAGAAAAAGGGCAGCATAACAAATGTGGCTAGTAAAGAGAGTGTGGAGGAGTGAAGCAGTCGACAACCAGCTACTGCAGAGAAAGCGGGCACATCAACGACAACTTAGAAGAGTAGAAAAAAAAAGCACAGTCATAATCTCACACCAACCATGCCAGTGGTGTAGATGCGAAAGCTATCACCCAAGCAGGTCATCAATGTCTGCCCGTAGCACTAGTTGAGCTCGATATCTCAACACTCTCCCTCAAGCTCAACTCCACACACTGCACTCCAAGTAAGCTCCTAAACTTGTGGAGCTTCTTTGTGCCCAATGCCTTCGTGAAGATATCAGCCACCTGATCCTCTGTGCTGACATATACCAAATCTACATCTCTTGCTAGAACCTTCTCCCTCACAAAGTTCAAATGCACCTCAATGTGCTTCGTTCTTCTAGCACAATATACTAGGTTACTGGCCAACTGTATGCTGCTCATGTTGTCATAATATATGACAACTGCTCTATCCACGGGCTCTCCCATGTCACCAAGTAGCTTCTAAAATCAAGCTACCTCACCAGCTCCATAGCAGCACCCCTGTACTCTGCCTCTGTACTCAACAAGACAACTGTTGGTGGCTGCTTCTTACTGCTCCAACTCATAACAGCACTCCCAAAATGAGAACATAAAACCACTGGTAGATCTCCTGTTTTGCAATTCTACCAGCCCAATCAGCATGTGTACCCATGTAACTGTATCTCTGTACCAGCCTCATAGAAAAGTCCATAATCGACTGTGGAGTTTATGTACCTTAGGATCCGTCCAGCCGCATCCAAGTGTGGCTTCCTAGGAGCCTGCATAAACTGACTCACAAGTCCAGCATCATAGCTTAAGTCTAGCCTTGTAATGGTCATGTCGATCAAACTATCCAACCACTATGCACCTGTATGTAGTGGGGTCCTCCAAAAGCTCACCTATATCTACGAAAATCTTTGTGTTATGCTCCAATGGCACTGAAATAGGCTTACAGCCTGTCATACCATACTTGGACAACATGTCCAAGCCATACTGCATCTGCAATAGCAAAATGCCATGAGGTGATCTCACCACCTCTATGCCCAAGAAATACCATAGCTCATCCAAATCCTTCATCTCAAACTTCTTCTTCAAAAGCATCCTGACATCATGTATGTCTACATCACTATCACCACCCACCAGTGATAATCAAGTCATCCATATAGATGACATAGCATGATCCCTCTATCTATCTTTTTCACATATAATGAAAAATCTGCATTGGATATTTGAAATCCAATGGTAACAAGATACTCCTCTTTGTCGCACCATGGATTTGGACAAAGAGGTATAATCTATGGCTAGAGGTTGCTTTGTGGATAACCATATGAATCATATTTCTCATATGACTCATAGCTCTCCTAATCTGGACTCTCAGATTCCAGACCACTAGAAAAGTCACCGAGTATTGTTATACTAATGCGGTTCCAGGAGAAACTGATTGGGGTGGTAGTACCAGAGGTGGGCATGGAATTAATGGCAGTCTGTATATCACTCTCGGTATCTGGTTCTAGGCATGAGCATAATATTATTATTATCTAGAACTCAACATTGGACACTTTGTACTTGTATGATTTTGGCAACAAATTATTGCGCACCAAACCATATCCATGGGAATAGATGTGGGTGTCATGCTTGAGGTGATGGCTGGGGTCATTACAATCCATCCCATAGCTTCGCAAATTTGATCGAACTTCTCTAGGTACTAAATGGGATCTCCAACTCCATCAAATTTAGCCATCATCCTTGAGATGTGGATTAGCTTGGTTTTACCCAACTCTGAGTCTCTAGGTGCTTTGTTGGTCGCAAACCCCCTTCCCATTTCAAATGCTATCCTAAGCATATCTTATATGTATTCATGTCACAATAGAACATAATGAACTGATTGTGTAAACCCTCTATTTCAGGGTATAATTTCTCTTGCCCTTTGAGGTTGGGCTCTGCAATTTCCAGTGGTACTTTTCTTCTGCTAACCAAGCCTTGAGGCTGCAGGCTCGTTACGCTCATCACACTGATGACACATTCTTTGAATGCCATTGTGGGTCCCTTTATGATAAGGTCATCTCCTTGACATTAGCTCCTTACTCTTTCCCGGGTTCCCTATTCCTCGTCCAAACAGAGAAGAATTGGGTTCCATAATAAAGGCAATTCTGTAAAGGCTCCCTCATCCAAATAAAGAAGAACTGGAACTGGATTTCGTGGTAAAGGCACTCCAATAATGGGATCCTGTGGAGAGTGGGATTCTAGCTTGCATTATGGGTGCTTTATATTATGAAGCACTTATCCTTGATGGTACGACAAAAGAGACATGTGCCATAACTACAGTTGTTAGGCTACCTTTGTTATGGTCTACTTTTGATATAGGAAGCAGACATGGTTTGACTGCTTCCTATGGGAGCAAACATTGAGATTCTAGGTCTTGCTCTCACTCCTTCACTAGAGCTACTTGCAAAAATAGGGTCCTGCTCTCACTCCTTCACTAGAGCTACATGCAAAAATAGGGTGGTTGAATTTCTTCTTCTTAAAATTGTAAGGCGATGTTTACATAGCCAATTTTGGTGAATCTGGGGTTCGGAGTTTTGTGAGAATAGCTCATGTTTCCAAGGGTTCCATTGTTCCTCCACTCACATCTATGTTTTGTTGGCTCATTTCCTCCTAAAGCTCCTCGCTTAAGGTGGATCTGGAGGTTGTTGGGATCGAAGGCTTGGTGGGTTTGAGGAGGTTTGGTTTAATGCACGATAATTAACTGTTTTGCTATTTCCAACAATAAGTAGTCCATATTGGGTTCACATCAAAGGTCCTTGGTGTTTCTAGATCGTCTAAAAATGGTTTTAATTTTTTTATTTTATTTTTTTATTACTAGGGTCACATGTCCATGTTCACGTCTCCAAGTTCATGCTTCTAGACTCACCTCTCTAGAGGCTCAGGTCTGTAAGCTCACGTGTCTTGGCTCACATGTCTAGGTCCACGTCTCTAGGCTCTTGTTTCCAAGATCATATCTCTTGGATCAGGTCTATAATTTCACGTGTCTAGGCTCACATATCCAAGTTCACGTCTCTAGGCTTTCATATCCAAGCTCATATATCTTGGCTCATGTGTCCAAATTCACGTATCTAGGCTCACATCTCTTGGCTCATGTGTCCAAGCTCACATCTCTTGAGGCTTGCATGTCCACGTTTAGGTATCCACACATGCCTTTTTGTATGAAATGGCTCACGTACTTTTCTACATTCATTGATGATTATAGCCAAATATGGTTGGTCTTACCCCATGAAAAAAAAGCAGAGGTATTTTCTCATTTTTAACATTTTGTTGCTATGGTTAAAAATGAAACTGGCTTAAATTTTTAAACTCTCCGTTCATACAAGGGGGGGAGGGAATATATGTCTAATTTGTTGAAATATTTTTTATCACAAAAGGGCATTAAGCATTAGTGTACAACTCCTTATATAAATACCATAGAAAAATGGTATTGTTGAGAGAAGAAATAGGACTCTCATCATGGAGATATGGTTAGATGCATGGCTAAAGGTCAGTAACTTCCACACAAGTTTTGGAAGCACTTCCTTATGCTACCTATGTGCTATAAACAAGTGCCCCACTAAAGCTTTGAAGACTATCACCCCTTTTGAGGCTTGGTTCAATAGAAAACCTAAGGTTGAACACATCGGTGTTTTTGGTTATTTGGCATATGCACATGTGCTATGCACAAAGTAAACTGAGCTTGATAAAAAAGCAATGAAATGCATTTTTATTAGTTATTGTGCTGAAGGTTATCATCTCTATAATACTCTCACTAAGAAGATTCACAATATGCCAACACAAAGCAAAGGTTATCATCTCTATAATCCTCTCACTAAGAAGATTCACAATATGCCAACACAAAGCAAAACTAAGCTTGATAACAAAGCAATGAAATGCATTTTTATTGGTTATTGTGGTGAAAGAAAAGGTTGTTATCTCTATAATCCTCTTACTAAGAAGATTCTTATCAATAGAGACATTGTTTTTGTAGAGGATTCTCTCTATCAAATGATGGAATTCAATAAGCATGCATATAAAAATGATCTGGACATGTTTGATGTGGTTATTACCTCTGCTAGCTTCTATCGATTCTAACACTTCTCCTAAACATGGAGATAAATAGAACAAGTGACCTAGAAAATTACTAAACACACTAAACTTGTCCAACAATAATCTCATAAATGTGGTAAAAACTCATAAAATAATTGCACCATTTGTTGAAAAGTAGTTGAAGCATTCTTTTGGCCAAAAGTCATCAAAATGGAAGCAAATACCCCCATTCTATCATAGAAGTTGTTTCCTCCTTAAATTCTGAAACCATCATCACTTGTTGATTGTATCCACTAACCATCCAAGAAAGTGTATGTCTCATGCCCAACTATAACATCCAAGAAGGAATTTGTGAAGGTTTTTGGATTTGAATCTGTCTTAGTTTGATGCACTCAAATTTTGGTAATGCACACTTACCCACAGCTTTCCATTCTCCTTGAGGGATAATCACAATAGAAGATAACCAACTAACTTTATCCATTGGATAGATAAGCCCCAACTTAAGCAGCTATTTGGCATAATTAAGATTCATGCGGTAACATTGTTGCTTTTTGTAAACTACATCCTCCTTCAAATTGATATGATGATGATAAAGTTAAATCACCCCTCTTGGCATATAATAATCCAAGGTCTCGTATTGAAAGATACGTTTAACTGCCTACTACCAATGCTTAATGTTTGGGTAATGTATAAACTCTGAAAGTTGTGACGCACATACTAGATGTCTGGCCAGAAGTTCCATGAATAGATTAGGCATCCAATAGCTTGATCATAAGTGGTTATGTCAAATGGTTTGACGGCATCCTGTGTAGACTAAGTTTTACACTAGGTTCCATCGGTGTAGAAATTGATTTGTAATTCTCCATGTTAAACCTTTTGAGTAGTGAGTTGATGTACTTGGACTACTTACATCATCTTGCTATATAAACTCCAAGATTTGACATGTTGGTATAGTCCGGCATGGAAGGCTGTAATAAAATCCTCATTGGTGCATGCTGCTTTCATGAGTATGTTATCTTTCTGTAGGAATGTTTTGAAATCCATGTGTAGTTAAATATCTTCTAGTACCAAGATTTGGGAGCTTGTTTCAAACCATATAAAGCTTCATTAAGCTTGCATACCTTGTATTCTTGACCAAGTTGTGGGCAAATCCATCTGGCTTACTCATCTAAACTTCTTCTTGAAAGTCACCATTCAAGAACACTTCTTTGATGTCCAATTGGTGCACTTTCCATCCATGGGCTGGCAAAGTAGTAACAAATTGAATAGTGGCCATCCAGGAAGTGGAGCAAAAGTTTCATCACAATCAATCCCTTTTTATTGGGCATAACCTTTTGCAAGAAGTTTGGCCTTGAATCTGTCAAAATCTATCAATTGATCCATCTACCTTTCTCTTGACTTTGAAAATCCACTTAGTAATAATAGCTTTCTTACCAAGTGGTAGATCCACTAAATCCCAAGTATCATTTTTTTGAATGACATGTATTTTATTGTGTATGGCTTTCACCCAATTTGGATCTTCTTGAGTTGCTTCAAAAGACTCATGTTCATTTACATCATGTAGAGAACTAAGAAATGTAAACTTAGCAATATCTATTGAAGAAGTGTTTTGAGCACTGGATCTGGTTCTACTTTACAAAGGAGTAGACAATTTGCTATCATGCAAGATGCTTCTAATCCATCTGGCATAACCCTAGATTTATTGATTACTAATCTTTTAGCATTTATCGTACTAAATGCTGATCTTTCAACATTTACTATATCTTCCACATGACCTGACATTGGTGCATCAAATCCTTGAGAATTTCCCCCTTGCAATAAAAAACAAGGATAACAGTAGGCAAAATTTGGGCTTAGCTTGAATTCAACCAAATGTGTTTTTACTATAGCTAGTGGCATTCATTTAGGGCATGTAGTGTTCACAATTATGGTGGAATAAAAAAAGATGGAGGTGATTTAAGCCCCTAAAAGAACCATGTAATCTGAAGAGTTGGGGTAATTTCTTGCTTAGGTCATGTGGCATGGTCACTTCCTCTTGGTGGATTATTCCTTTGTACCTACTCTTCACAAAGAAGGATGTGGTTACTACTAATTTGAGAAATGTGTAAAACATTTTTGTTTGTCTCCAACCCTTGAAACTTCAGATAGGTCCATACACTTTCATATGTTTAGATCAAACAACTAGTGGATTTGTATTTTGATTGGGTAACATAAGACTCCACTTAGAAAAGGGGCACCCTCCTTGATAATGTGTCAAAGATGTTCTCACCGACAACCAAGAGCCTTGCACGATGGAGACAACTACAACATGAGAAGTGGAGAGAGATGGAGAGAAAAAACATCAAGAAATGCATCAAACCGAACACCCACAATTCATAAGCATGCATCAAAGAAAAAAGGAAAGCATGCAAGTTATTAAAACACAATCCATAAGCATGCAAGTTATTAAAACACAAGATCAAGAAGATATAAGACTCGATTGTGATCAATGGGATTTCTCCTTTCTCATTATAGTAAAAATGTCTTATTTACATAGACTCGTTAATTAATACATTCGGCCACTTGTGGAATGTTTCAAGAGACCCAAAAAAGCTAGTGATACTAACCTAGGCTCTATATATGTACAAAAACCATCTTAGCCACAAGTAATACACATGTTGTAGACTTAGCTAGATCCCATAATCGTATAACCTTGAAATGCTTAACCATGTGGCTAATATAATCCTAATCAAGATTTCGTCCTTGGAATCAGAGAGAGGGGTGGTAGGGAATCACAAAGTGGTCAACAAAGTTGTACCATCTTTATTTACTACCATCTGTGGAAGCACCTATAGGAGTTAGGAGAAGGTGATCTTGAACATACCTTCAAAGGTGATAAGATGAATCCAATGGACTCTCTCTCATGTAATATCCTATCATTTTCTTCATGGTTGACTCCTTGCTTCATTGTTAGGCTATTGTGTTGAACATTAGCCCTCACGTAATGCCAAATATGCCTGTAAAACTACTAGAAGGCAGTAGAAGAGATAACTCTAGAACTACTATAAGGTAATAGGAGAGAAGCCAAAGAAAGGGTTGTGATCAAGTTCACATAAAACTCAACCAAGTTTCTAAAGACAATATGAAATTGATGTCAAAGCATGACAATTAAAGGAGAAGAAGGTGAACAATGTTATTGCTCAGACAATGACTCAAGCAATAATTCCACACATTGAGCATATGTGTCAGACACTTTTCAGCATGTTTGAAAGTATTTCAAAGTCTCACAAGCTACAAGTTAGGGGAGAGTTGCATATGATTGCAAAGAAGAACTAGTCAGTATTTGATTATGTTGCAAAGATCATAGGTATATGTGATCAATTAGCCGTGATTGATGAGCTAGTTGAAGACGAAGAGATGGTAGAGATATGCATTAGACATCTTTATGGAAAAGATGATTCTTAACAAACATACACAGACTCAGATATGAGTGATGAAACTGCTCTATATAAAGGTGATAGAAAAGTTAGAGGAAGAGGCCGAGGACGAGGACATCAAGCCTAAAGAGGTGGAAACTTTGGAGGCTGAGGTAACAATAGCCATGAGGACTCCTAAAGAAGGAACACTCAAGGAGGTTTAGGTGGTAGATAATCCTCAAATTGAGCAAGCTATATTAGTGGAAGAGGACATTAGGCTCAATAGTTACAATGCTTGTAACTATTGTGGTAAGATAGGACATTAGGCTCAATATAGCTTTTGAATCAAAGAACTTTATACATGGCACTTTGAAGCAAGGGAATTATACTTTGATAGAAGGAAAGAGAAAATAAGAAGACAAACATAACTTGTTTGATATACATCATCAATCAATGTTAGAGTCTTTGGAAAAAGATAAATGGTACATAGATTGCGCATGTACAAATCACACGACTCAAAGAGTAGACTTATTTACATCAAAGCAAGAAGTCACTAAAATAAGACGAGTGTATCCACTGGAGATGATACACCACATCTTGCTGTGCTCAGATTGGGAGTATACCTTTGGAGATTTTTAAAGATGTTCTTTATGTTCCAAGCATTACAAGTTCACACGAAACTCAACCAAGTTTATGAAAGTATGAAATTGATGTCAAAGCATGACAATTAAAGGAGAAGAAGGTGAGTAGTACTCAGATAATGACAAGCAATAATTCCACACATTTAACATATGTGGGAGACACTTTCAAGCATATTTGAAAGTATGTCAAAGTCCCAGAAGATACAACTTAGGGGAAGAGTTGCATATGATTGACAAGAGGAACTTGTCATTGTTGACTATGTTGCAAAGATCATAGGTATATGTGATGAATTAGTCATGATTGGTGAGCCAGTTCAAGACAAAGAGATCGTAGAGATATGTATTAGAGTCTTAGAAGAGACTTCAAGATGTTCAGAACATCTATTTTATCAGTATGACAAAGTCTCACAAGATACAACTCAGGGGGAGAGTTGCATATGATTGGTGAGCTAGTTGAAGATGAAGAGATGGTAGAGATACGTATTAGAGGTCTTGGAAGAGACTTCAAGATGTTCAGAACATCTTTTTTATCTCGATATCAGTTTGCTGAAGTTTGAGGAACTTGTGGCAAAGATCATTCTTGATGTACATATACTTGGTGGAAGCTCATCAAAAGTAGATATGAGTGACCCCTTATCAAAGTGAAAATGCAAGGGGGCACCCTCCTTGGCAATGTGCCAAAGATGTTCACCAAGGAACAACCTAGAGTCTTGCATGATGGAGAGAGATAGCTAAAGGGTGAGAAGTAGAGAGAGAGGGAGAGGGAGAGAAAAAACATCAAGAAACACATCAAACCAAACACTCACAATCCATAAGCATACATCAAAGGAAGAAGGAAAGCATGGAGTTATTAAACCACAAGATCGAGAAAACGTAAGACTCAATTGTGATCAATGGGATTGCTCCTTTCCCATTAGTAAAAAATTCTTACATACATAGCCTCATTTCTTATAACGTTTGGCCACTTGTATAATGTTCAAGAGACCCATAAAGCTACTGATACTAACCTAGGTTCTATGTATAAACAAAAGCTATCTTAGCCAATAGTAATACTACACATGTTGTAGACTTGGCTAGATCCATAATCATATAATTTTAAAGCACTTAACCATGTAGTTAACATATTCCTACTCAAGATTCTATACTTGGAATCAATGAGGAGTGGTAGGGAGTCACATGAAGAAGTGGTGAATAAAGTTACAGTAGCATCTTTGGTTACTAAGTCATCTTATGGAAGCACTTATAGGAGATCATAGAAGGTGATCTTGAACATATCTTCAAAGGTGATGAGATGAATCCAATGGACTCTTTCTCGCATAATATTTTAGCATTTTCTTCATGGTTGGTCCCTTGTTGAGCATTAGCCTCGACACAATGCCAAAACTACTAGAAGGAAACATGAGAGATACCTCTAGAACTACTAGAAGGTATTAGGAGAGATACCTCTAGAACTACTAGAAGGTATTAGGAGAGATACCTCTAGAACTACTAGAAGGTAGTAGGAGAGATACCTCTAGAAATACTAGAAGGTAGTAGGAGAGATACCTCTAGAACTACTAGAAGGCAGTAGGAGAGAAGCCAAAGAAAGAGATGTGATTAAATTCACACAAAACTTAACCAATTTTATGAAGACATTATGAAATTGATGTTAAGCATGGCAATTAAAGGAGAAGAAGGTGAATAGTTTTATCGATGGGTTAGATAGTGAGTCAAGCAATAATTCCACACGTCGAACATATTTCGGAGACACTTTCAAGTATGCTTGAAAGTATGTCAAAGTCTCGCACGATATAACTCAGGGGAGAGTTGCATATGATTGAGAAGATGAACTTGCCAATGTTTGACTATGTTGCAAAGATCATAGGTATATGTGATCAATTGGCCATGATTGGTGAGCGAGTTGAAGATGAAGAGATGGCAGAGATATGCCTAGAGGTCTTGGAAGAGACTTCAAGATTTTCAGAGCATCTATTTTATCTCGAGATCGGCTACCAAAGTTTGAGGAACTTGTGGAAAAGATCATTCTTGATGAATATATACTTGGGGGAATCTCATCAAAAGCAGATATGAGTGATGACAGTGCTCTATATACAAGTGATGAAAAGCTAGAGGAAGAGGCTAAGGATGAGGGCATCAAGGCCAAAGAGGTGGAAACTTCAGAAGATGCTGATGAAACAAGGAATCCACAGATAGGGGAAATCAAAGGAACACTCAAATAGGCTGAGGTGGAAGATAATCCTCAAATCGAGGAGGTTGTATTGGTTGAAAAGGATAAAACAACAAAGATGCTTGCAATTGTGGCAAGATAGGACATTGGGCTCAAGATTGCTCTTTGAAGCAAAGAGACTTTAGAAATGGTTTTTGAAAGTAAGGGAATTATGGCTCGACAGAAGGAAAGGAAAAAGAAGAAGACAAAAATAACTTGTTTTTCTATATGTCACGACTCATTGTTAGAGTCTTTGGAAAAAGACAAATGGTACATAGAATCCGCATGTACAATTTACATGACTCAAAGAGAAGACTTATTTGTATCAAAGCAAGAAGTCACTAAGAAGACGAGTGTATCCACTAGAAATGATACACCACATCTTGCTACTCACATTGGGTGTATACCTTTGGAGATCCAAAGACGTTCCTAATTTTCTAGGAATTACAAAGAGCTTGGTGTTAGTTGGATAGATTGTGGAGCAAAATATGATAGTAACAAGACTATAACACACTCAAGGTTCTAGCAAGAGGTGAAAAGGTTGGAAGGACGTTTAGTTTGGATGCGATGCCTACATCAAATTCATGTGCATATATGAGAAGCTCATCTATGTCAGATGTTGAGCTTTGGCACAAAAGACTTGGTCACATAAGTATCTCTCGATTAAAGGAGATAGCTTACAAAGGTTTGGTAAAGGGATTGCCGACTCTCAAAGGACAACAATTGTCCGTTTATGTGAGCCATGTAAAAAAAGCGAAGTCATCAAAAAGACTTTCAACAAAGAAGAATATATTCATCAAAATCCTTTGGAGCTTATATTGGGGTCCAACACAAACACAAAGCATTGGAGGAGAAAAGATATTATACAACCTTCATTGATGACTATTATAACAACTTCTGTGATAGATGGGGGAATTTGGTTCCATTTAGTTGACCTTTGGCCAAAATAACGCTTCAAGGACTTTTTAACAAAGGGTGCAATTTTTACATCTATGATATTATTATTTGAAAATTTCAATGTGTTTAGTAATTTGTTGGGTCATTTGTTCTATTTATCTCTATGCTTAGAATAGTGTCGCTTTGTTGGGCTTACCTTGAATTTGACCAAATGTGCTTTTATTATAGCTAGTGGCATTCACTAAGAGCATGTAGTGTTCACAATTGTGGTGGAATCAAAGAAGATGGAGGTGGTTAAAGCCCTTGAAAGCTCCATGTAATCTTAAGAGTTGGGCCAATTTCTTGGTCAGGTTACGTGGCACAATCACTTCCTCCGGGTGGATTTTTTTGTAGCTTCTCTCAAAGAAGGACGTGCCTACCACACTAACACTAATTTGATAAATGTGTAAAATATTTTTATTTGGGTCCAATCATTGAAACTACAAATAGGTCCATACCCTTTCATATGTTTAGATCAAACAACTGGTTGGATTTTCATTCCAACTGGGTAACATAAGACTCCCCTTAGTAAAGTTAAAATGCAAGGGGGTGCCCTCCTTCGTAATGTGCCAAAGATGTTCACCACCAAGAAGGAATAATCTAGAGAAAGGGAGAGAAAAAAACATCAAGAAACACAGCAAACCAAACACCCACAATCCATAAGCATGCATCAAGGGAAGAAGGAAAGCATGTTTGTTATTAAATCACAAGATCAAGAAGACGTAATACATAATTGTGATCAATGGGATTGCTCCTTTCTCATTAGTGTCTTATATACATTGCCTCATTACTTACAACGTTCAGCCACTTGTGTAATGTTTGTTGATAGCCCAAGTTCATCTTCATCTATGGCTATACATCATGAGCTTGAGAGGGACTGTTGAGATTACAAGCTCGATGACAACTAGAGCCAGGCATGATATGTGCTGGCATGGTAGACAGTAGCATGTGTGGCAATAAATGGCTGCGTCCAACTAGCCACAGTGTGTGGACATTAGTTAGGGTTATTTGGTGTGTGAACACAACGTTAGGGTTACATCAATCTATTAGGGCTTGCTCTTGTGTGTGTGTTCTCTTTCACTATCTGCCTTTTATCATGGTATCAGAGCCTGGTGCTCTCTATTAGGGTTTTGTGAGTGAGTGAAGAAGAGGAAATTTTTGTTTTGGAGCTATCCATTGGAGCTTGAAGCAAAGAGAAGCTTGGAACACACACCTACTCAACAGATCTGAAAGTTAAGGACCATGGGTAAACAAAGCTAAACACTCTTGAGCAGATTGTAGGTGATTTGACACAAGAAAAGTAAGATTTGAGTTGCCTAAAGCAAGTGGGAATTCTGGTTTTTTGCAAGCTTTAATGGAAAGCTTGAGAGCTTGAATGCAAAGAGGCAAATGTATGTAATAGGTGAAGGACACATGTATGTGGCATTGGTGAATGGAATAGCAACTCATATGTAAACCCTAGATTGACTTTGGAGCAAATCTTTGCATTGTGTAAGTGGGAAAACACTATTTTGGAAGCCTCACAAAAAACAGAAAGTATATGTCACAAATTGATGCCATTGGAGGTGTGTTTATTGCACAAATTGGAAGCATTTCTATGTTGGGAGAATTCATAGGTAGTTTTTGAAGCCTTATATGCAATCATTAATGACTAACAAGCTTCCAAAATCCCCTAGGAGTAGGCAGCGTTGAATCTACTGTGCATTGGAGCAGATTTTTATCATTTTACACATGGATGATGCTTCTTGGAGCCATATGGAGTGGTTGAATGCATATGGAGCTTAGCAAATATGTGAACATTCATGTGGAGAAGGTCTTGCAACAACATTTGGTTGAGTGCTTTAAGCAATAAGGATATGATTTGGAGTAGATTAGTAGAGATATTAGCCTATAATTAGTGAATAGAGCATCACTAAAACACTAATTACTCTCTCCACTTTCATAATCGAGCTAATTTCTCTAATACAAAGCTAGAGTACATTGATACAAAGCTAATGAATTCCTAGGCCTTGAATTTGGATCGCATTTGAACCAAATTAGAGTGGGATTAGTGAATATAATCACAGGTTATAGGTTTACATCAAAACAAAGAACAATTTTTGACAAGTGTTTGGCATCAAATGAGGTCGCGGATGATGCCCATATGCAACATGGAGGATGTATGGATGTAAATGTAGATGGTTTACACTTGATTCTATCATTTCCCAATGATTTGAAGGATTGGAAGGCTTGGCAAAACCCGTCACATAACATGACATAGTGGACTATTCTTACATAGTTGCTACTTGGGTGAACTTGTATGCATAGTACAAGCTGATTGAAGTGTTTTAGAAAGTGGAGGATTGTTTCGGATGCGTGTCTCAGGTTTTGTGAGCGGCACCAAGTTATTTTCAGCTTATCCAAATAGTGGTTTTGAGTCCTAGACGGTTTGTCGGCCATAAAAATTGTGGGATATGTGGATAGCATTGGTGCCAAAGTATATGTAGTGTGTGTGTGTCTGAGTTGATTGTTGGAAATACTCAGTGAACATTGTGCTTAACAAAATGAGTGACAATCCACACAAGATTTTTTGTGAAAAGCTTGATAGACACAACTTCCGCATTTGGAACTACCGTATGACAAATTTCCTTAAAGGCAAAGGGATTTGGCATTTGGTGTGACAGGCGAGGAGACGGAGCCAAGGGTTCCCCCAGTGAATGCAACACCCGCCCAACTTACAGAACATCAGAATTGGATAGAGAGGGCCTTCAAAGTGTTGTATTATTTCGAGATTTGTGTGACAAATACCATGTTATGCCATATTCAGGACACAAATAATCCCAAGGATACATGGGATATTGTGGTGAAATTGTATGATACGACTATAGTACCAAAGAAGATGTAATTGAAACAAAAGATACATGGTGTGATTCGAAACAACAGGAGCATAAATGATTATGTGTAGGAGATCAAAGAATGTGCCGATGCATTAGCATCTCTATTGGTGCCTCCATGGATGATGATGATTTAGTAGCCATTACATTGAATCGTTTGGGTAAGGATTACAAAGCGTTTGAATCTCTATGAGGGTTAGAGGTGAAGACTCCCCATATTTTATGAGTTGATCTCTTTGCTTATTATGGAGGAGATGAAACTTGGTTTAGGTGCTTCATCTAGTACCAGTGAACATGCAAGGGATCAAGCATTTTATACTCATAGAGGTGCTGGAGGTAGGGGGAGATCTATTCCGAGAGGACATACAGGTGGATGTGGTTGGCAGGATAGGTCACCACAGTCTCAATAGAATTTTCAGCCATCGTTCAGTGCTAGAGGTGGTCGTGGTTATGCACCTCAAAGAGGTCGAGGTAATGCTCGTGGAAGAGGTTGTTGGCAAGGCCAACAATCATCTATGCAGAATGTGGAATGTCACTATTGTGGAAAGTTTGGTCACATGGCTCGAGACTGTTATTGGAAACAGAATGATTTGAGAGGGGGTAGAGTACATGGTGGTAATTTTGCATCTAGCAGTCATGATGGTATTGCAAATCACTTATTTGCCAATGAAGCATGTAGTGGGTTCCATGATGACACATGGAGATAGTGATGATACATGGAGATAGTGATGACACATGGAGATAGTGATGATACATGGTATATGGATTCAGGAGTGTCAAATCACATGACTTGCCATGGTGAGTGGCTTGAGCACATGAAACCAATGGATGAAAAAGGATAACAATCCACTGTTACTTTATCCAATACAGAGGCTGAGTACAAAGGAGAAGCCATAGCTGCATGTGAAGGAGTATGGTAAGAAACTCTTGGGGGCTGATTTGGGTGAGCCTATTGAGGGCAAGGTTGTCATACATTGTGACAACATGAGCAGCATACAGTTGGCCAATAATCTAGTTTTTCATGCATGGACCAAGAATATAGAGGTCCACTATCACTTTATCAGGGAGAAAGTGTTGGATGGTACAGTGGATTTGAAGTATGTGAAGACTAAAGAGTAGGTTTTCGACATATTTATGAAGCCACTTGGGAGAGAGAAGTTTGAGTACTTACGTACCATGTTGGGAGTACATGCAATGAGCTCGAGGGGGAGTGTTGATAGCCCAAGCTCATCTTCATCTATGGTTGTACATCATGAGCTTGAGAGGGGCTATTGAGATTAGAAGCTCGATGATAGCTGGAGCCAAGCACGATATGTGTTGGCAGGGTAGACAGTAGCATGTGTGTGGCAATAAATGGTCGCGTCCAACTGGCCACAGTGTGTGGACATTAGTTAGGATTATTTGGTGTGTGAACACAACACATGTATTGTGTGGTTGTGTAGTCTTCTTCTATTATGCATTGTGTGAGTTTGGATATGGCTTCCCTCTATGGTTAGGGTTAGATCAATCTATTAGGGTTTGCTCTTGTGTGTGTGTTCTCTTTCACTATATTTGTCTATATTCAATGTTCAAGCGACCCAAAAAGCTAGTGATGCTAACCTAGGCTCTATGTATAAACAAAAGCCATCTTAGCCACTAGTAATACATCTGTTGAAGACTTAGCTAGATCTCATAATCATATAATCTTGAAGTATTTTTTAACCATGTGGTTGACAACTCCTAATCAAGATTCTATCCTTGGAATTAGTGATGAGGAGAGGTAGGGATTCACATGAAGAAGTGGTGAACAAAGTTGAAGCATCTTTGGATGCTAGGCTGTCTTGTGGAAGCACCTATAGGAGATTAGAGAGGCGATCTTGAACATATCTTCAAAGGTTATGAGATGAATCTGATGGACTCTTGCTCACAAAATGTCCTAGCATTTACTTCATGGTTAGCCCCTTGTTGAACATTAGCCCCAACTAGAAGTACTATAAGGCAATAGGAGAGATATCTCTAGATTTACTAGAAGGCACTAGGAGAGAGAAGCTAAATAAAGAGAGGTGATTAAGTTCACACGAAACTCAACCAAGTTTATGAATAAATTACGAAATTGATGTCAAAGAATAGCACTTAAAGGAGAAGAAGGTTAAAAGTATTATTGGGGTTAGATAGTGAGCCAAGCAATAATGCCACACATCGAACATATGTGGGAGACACTTTCAAGTATGTTTGAAAGTATGTCAAAGTCTTGCAAGATACAACTTAGGGGAGAGTTACAACTGAGAAGAAGAAGTTGTCAGTGTTTGACTATGATATAAATGTAAGATTCCTCCCCAGCCTCTCAAGATGTCCAACATCTTCCCCTGTAATCAAATCCCTCTTCAAAAATATACAAGATACAAGATACAACTTAGGGGAGAGTTACAACTGAGAAGAAGAAGTTGTCAGTGTTTGACTATGATATAAATGTAAGATTCCTCCCCAGCCTCTCAAGATGTCCAGCATCTTCCCCTGTAATCAAATCCCTCTTCAAAAATATAAAAGATCTTGTTTCTGCCTGTTTTGGCCTAGAGAGAGAAAATATTCTAGAGAGAGATTATTCAAATTTTGGATATTTTTGGATGGAAAAATATCTCTTCTTATCAAAATAAGTTCCCCCGAAACAGAAGTTCAAAAAGATTTTCAGAAGGTGCATTAGAAATCAAGTATAATCTGCTCAAGAGGCCTCATCCTAGGGGTCCAGATTTTCGAAAAATTTTAAATTAAGGTTTTGAGGGGCCAATCAGATTCATCCAAATGTGTGGAGAAGATAAATAGAAGAAATAAAGAAAATCTCCCCAAAAATGAGTAAATACTCACATAAGATGAAGAGTGGACTAAGGACCAAAGGAATTCTAAAAAAATGGATTTTTGACACCTCAAAATGGGAATTCCCCCCCTCATGAATGAGGCGCCTACTTCACATGTGTAATGGAGTTTTAAATCATAAAAATTGAGATATTTCATCTCTCCTCTCTCCTAATTCAAGTCTAGTTCCAAAAAGTAAGCTAAACTGACCTAAAAATGGTCAAAAATTTACCAAACTGATCTGAAAAATTCTAGAATCAGTTTGCTTGGTTAGGAGCTCACTTTTCCTACAAATAGAAGCCTCCCCCTTTGTTGAAGTTTAATAGTGTTTTATGCACTGCTACTCTACTCCTCCTCCCAAGAGCCAAGAACTATGGATTTCTTAATAATTCATTAGTTTTTGACCTTTCCCTCTTCTAAAGAATTGGTGGCCACTCTTGTTGCAAACAAGAGTAGATCCCTCAAACCATCAAGCCAAAGGAAAGCTCTCAGAAATTTCATGTAAGTAAGAAATCTTACTTTCTCTTATTCTTTTAATGATTTTCTAAGTTGTTTGTTATCTTAAAATGATAAACAGATGCTTTGCTTTCTTGGAAAGGCTTCCCCCCCCCTCTCTCATTCTTAAATTCAGCCCTTCTTTATCCTAGTTAAGTAATCTAATTGTTGGAATTAAACTTTTCATATTGTTTCTCTTTTAAAAGTGAAATTTGATTAGTTTAGAGTGCTTAAAACCAATTGGGGATAATTTTTAAGTAATTTTAAGTTAGGAAAATTTGAAAAATGGTCAGCCATACAAAGGAGGTTATGGCAAAATTTTCTAAAAATTGGTGAAATAAGTTTTATCTTTTATTATCCAAAAAAGAGTAATCCCCACCAATTGTGTATTCTAAAAGTGTACTTTTGATCAATTTTTATTTTATGCATAGAAAGATGCATAAAGAAATTTATTTTTATTTCAAAAGAGTTATTTTCATCAATTTTCATTTTATGCATAGAAAGATACATAAAGAAATTTATTTTTATTTCAAAAGAGTTATTTTCATCAATTTTCATTTTGTGCATAGAAAGATGCATAAAGAAATTTATTTTTATTTCAAAAGAGTTATTTTCATCAATTTTTATTTTGTGCATAGAAAGAAATTTATTTTTATTTCAAAAGAGTTATTTTCATCAATTTTTATTTTGTGCAGAAAGATGCATAAAGAAATTTATTTTGTGCAGAAAGATGCATAAAGAAATTTATTTTTATTTCAAAAGAGTTATTTTCATCAATTTTCATTTTGTGCATAGAAAGATGCATAAAGAAATTTATTTTTATTTCAAAAGAGTTATTCTCATCAATTTTCATTTTGTGCATAGAAAGAGGCCAAAGAAATTTATTTTTAATTCAAAAGAGTTATTCTCCTTAAAATTGAAATTATGCATAAATAGATGTGTAAAGAATCTTTATATCAAAACTAAGGATTCTCTTGCATTCTAAGAATAGATGTTGATGAGATGTGATGCGAATCAAATAGATGAGAATGGAATGGACTTGAGATTGTTAGTATACATTCAATGCCCGCCTCTCAGCATGTATCTCACTTTGATGTGTAATGCACATTTGTTAGGCCCCCATTATGAGGAGTAGCCATGGTGCATATGTATTTAGTGGGAACCCCGGCTTAGACGCTGATAGGGTCATTATTGTGACCATTGATGATGGTTAGGAGATGGTCAGGGGTACAAGCGTTAGCTGGGGTACGGGGCATTGCCTCGGATGGGGCGATGTATGAGGAATATTCCCTCGGATACTAGGTCCATCATTAGTGGGCGGTGGTTGGTGGTCGGTGGGCCACGTTCTTGATATGCGGGCGGTGACCGTGTCTATGTAGTGTAATTGCCCTCGTTGTATACGTGTCTACACATCGCCTATAGTACTATATATAGACATGGTTGCCATGAGCTAAGGCATCCACCAATGCTTGTGAGTATCCACCCCCTTCTACATCTCGTACATACTCCATCCAGAGTCTATCTAGATTGCCATCTAAGCTCTACTTGAGAGCGCACGAGTGGACAGCACCATCACTTGTACCTCTTTGTATAATCAGAATTTTAAATTCTCTCCATTGTGTATCTATTGCGTTGTCTATTGTGCTGGGTACCCACCTTGGCAATCTTCCAAAGATGTTCACCAAGGGACAACCAAAGGTGGTGAGATGAGTTCAATGGACTCTTGCTCATGTAATCCTAACATTTTCTTCACGGCTGCCACCTTGCTTCATGGTTGGCCCCTTGTTGATGAGCATTAGCCTCGATGCAATGCCAAACATGCCTCTAGAACTACTAGAAGGAAGTAGGAGAGATACCTCTAGAACTACTAGAAGGCAGTAGGAGAAAACCCAAAGAAAGAGATGTGATCAAGTTCACACAAAACTCAACCAAGTTTATATAAAAATATAGCATAGCCAAAAGATAGATAATAAAACGAAGTGCAATAGACAAAGCAATAGATAGAAAATGGAGAGAATTAAAAATTCTAAGATAGGTATAATAATGTGATGGTGTTGTCCACCCATTTACTCCCAAGTAGAGCTTAGGTTAGCAATCTAGACAGACTCTGGATGGAGGATGTACTAAGTGTAGAGGGTGTGGATACTCACAAGCATTGGATACCTTATCTTGTTATAACTATGTCCATATATAATATTGCAGGTGGTGTGGTAAGCGCGTATACAACACGGGTGGTTACATGGCATAGACATGGTCTCACCACCCTTAACATAGCTAACTGACCACACCACCCTAGGCCTTAGCTAATTCTAAAACCCCTAACCATCTCTCCTAAATGACCCCATCAGAATCTAAGCCGGGGTTCCCACTAAAGACACGTACACCAATGGCATCTTCGGGTGGTTACATGGCAGAGACATGGTCTCATTTCCCTCAATGCAGCTAACCGACTACCACCCTGGGCCCTAGCTAACGCTCAAACCCCTAAACATCAATGGTCACAATAATGACCCCATTGGCATTCAGCTAAGTTGGGGTTCCCACCAAAGACACGTGCACCAATGGGGGCCTTTACAAATGTGCACCAAACATCGATGTGTGATACATGCTAAGAGATTAGAATTGAGTTTATACAAACAATCTATGAAGACAATAAGAAATTGATGTCAGAGCATGGAATTTAAAGGAGAAGAAGGTGACCTATGTTATTACTTAGACGATGAGTCAAGCAATAATTCCACACATCAAACATATGTGGGACACTTTCAAGCATGTTTGAAAGTATGTCAAAGTCTCGTAAGATACAACTTAGGGGAGAGTTGCATTCAAAAGAAGAAGAAGAAAAACTTGTAAGTGTTTGATTATGTTACAAAGATCATATAGGTATATGTGATCAATTGGCCATTTTTGGTGAGCTAGTTGAAGACGAAGAGATGGCAAAGATATGCATTAGAGGTCTTTGAAGAGATTTCAAGATGTTCAAAACATCTATTTTATCTTGAGTAGTTCAATTGCCAAAGTTTGAGGAACTTGTGGAAAATATGATTCTTGATGAACATATACTTAGGGAAGGCTCATCAAAAGCAGATATGAGTGATGAATTTCTCTATATACTGGTGATGGAAAAGCCAGAGGAAGAAGCCAAGGATGAGGACGTGGTGGAAACTTCAGAAAAGGCCGAGGTAACAATAGCCATGAGGATTCCAAAGATAGGGGAAATAAAAGGAACACTCAAAGAGGCCAAGATAACAATAGCCATGAGGACTCCATAGATAGGGGGAATCAAAGGAAAACTTAAAGGGGCTGAGGTGGAAGACAATCCTCAAATTAAGAAGGCTATATTGGTGGAAGAGGAAAAAACAACAAAGATGCTTGGCAACTATTATGGCAAGATAGGACATTGGGCTCGAGATTGCTATTCGAACCAAAGGGACTTTAGATATGGCACTTTAAAGCAGAGTTTTGGAAAAAGACAAATAGCACATAGATTTTGCATGTACAAATCACATGGCTGGGAGAGAAGCCTTGTTTACATCAATGCAAAAAGTCACTAAGAAGATGAGTGTATCCATTAGAGATGATACACCACATCTTGCTACTCACATTGGGAGTATATCTTTGGAGATTTTTGAAGATATTCTTTATGTTCAAGGCATTACAAAGAATTTGGTGTTAGTTGGGTAGATTATGGAGCAAAATATGCAAGTAACAATGAATCCAGATGGCTGTGTTGTGCAAGACTATAGCACACTCAAGCAAGAGGTGAAAAGGTTGGAAGGATGTTTATTTTGGATATGAAGCCTACGTCAGAGGCATGTGCATATATGAGAAGCTCATCTATGTTAGAAGCTGAACTTTGGCACAAAAGAATTGGTCACATAGGTATCTCTTGATTTGAAAGGAGATAACTCACAAATGTTTGGTAAAGGGATTCCCAACTCTCAAAGGACAAGCATTGTCTAGGTTATGTGAACCATGTGAAAAAGAAAAGTCGTCACAAAAGACTTTCAACAAAGAAGGATATATTCATCAAAAGCCTTTAGAGCTTATATGCATGGATCTATGGGGTCCAACACAAACATAAAGCATTGGAGGAGCAAAGATATTATATAGCCTTCACTCATGACTTGTCTTTAGTGGGAACCCCGGCTTAGATTCTGATGGGGTCATTTAGGAGAGATGGTTAGGGGTTTTAGAATTAGCTAAGGCCTAGGGTGGTGTGGTCAGTTAGCTATGTTAAGGGTGGTGAGACCATGTCTATGCCATGTAACCACCCGTGTTGTATACGCGCTTACCACACCACCTGCAATATTATATATGGACATAGTTATAACAAGATAAGGTATCCAATGCTTGTGAGTATCCACACCCTCTACACTTAGTACATCCTCCATCCAGAGTCTGTCTAGATTGCTAACCTAAGCTCTACTTGGGAGTAAATGGGTGGACAACACCATCACATTATTATACCTATCTTAGAATTTTTAATTCTCTCCATTTTCTATCTATTGCTTTGTCTATTGCACTTCGTTTTATTATCTATCTTTTGGCTATGCTATATTTTTATATAAACTTGGTTGAGTTTTGTGTGAACTTGATCACATCTCTTTCTTTGGGTTTTCTCCTACTGCCTTCTAGTAGTTCTAGAGGTATCTCTCCTACTTCCTTCTAGTAGTTCTAGAGGCATGTTTGGCATTGCATCGAGGCTAATGCTCATCAACAAGGGGCCAACCATGAAGCAAGGTGGCAGCCGTGAAGAAAATGTTAGGATTACATGAGCAAGAGTCCATTGAACTCATCTCACCACCTTTGGTTGTCCCTTGGTGAACATCTTTGGAAGATTGCCAAGGTGGGTACCCAGCACAATAGACAACGCAATAGATACACAATGGAGAGAATTTAAAATTCTGATTATACAAAGAGGTACAAGTGATGGTGCTGTCCACTCGTGCGCTCTCAAGTAGAGCTTAGATGGCGATCTAGATAGACTCTGGATGGAGTATGTACGAGATGTAGAAGGGGGTGGATACTCACAAGCATTGGTGGATGCCTTAGCTCATGGCAACCATGTCTATATATAGTACTGTAGGCGATGTGTAGACACGTATACAACGAGGGCAATTACACTACATAGACACGGTCACCGCCCGCATATCAAGAACGTGGCCCACCGACCACCAACCACCGCCCACTAATGATGGACCTAGTATCCGAGGGAATATTCCTCATACATCGCCCCATCCGAGGCAATGCCCCGTACCCCAGCTAACACTTGTACCCCTGACCATCTCCTAACCATCATCAATGGTCACAATAATGACCCTATCAGCGTCTAAGCCGGGGTTCCCACTAAATACATATGCACCATGGCTACTCCTCATAATGGGGGCCTAACAAATGTGCATTACACATCAAAGTGAGATACATGCTGAGAGGCGGGCATTGAATGTATACTAACAATCTCAAGTCCATTCCATTCTCATCTATTTGATTCGCATCACATCTCATCAACATCTATTCTTAGAATGCAAGAGAATCCTTAGTTTTGATATAAAGATTCTTTACACATCTATTTATGCATAATTTCAATTTTAAGGAGAATAACTCTTTTGAATTAAAAATAAATTTCTTTGGCCTCTTTCTATGCATAAAATCAAAATTGATGAGAATAACTCTTTTGGAATAAAAAAAATTCTTTATGCATCTATTTATGCATAAAATCAAAATTGATGAAAATAACTCTTTTGGAATAAAATAAATTTCTTTATGCATCTTCCTATGCATAAAATGAAAATTGATGAGAATAACTCTTTTGAAATAAAAATAATTTCTTTATGCATCTTCCTATGCACAAAATGAAAATTGATGAGAATAACTCTTTTGAATTAAAAATAAATTTCTTTATGCATCTTCCTATGCACAAAATGAAAATTGATGAGAATAACTCTTTTGAAATAAAAATAATTTCTTTATGCATCTTTCTATGCACAAAATGAAAATTGATGAGAATAACTCTTTTGAAATAAAAATAAATTTCTTTATGCATCTTTCTATGCACAAAATGAAAATTGATGAGAATAACTCTTTTGAAATAAAAATAAATTTCTTTATGCATCTTTCTATGCACAAAATGAAAATTGATGAGAATAACTCTTTTGAAATAAAAATAAATTTCTTTATGCATCTTTCTGCACAAAATAAATTTCTTTATGCATCTTTCTGCACAAAATAAAAATTGATGAAAATAACTCTTTTGAAATAAAAATAAATTTCTTTATGCATCTTTCTATGCACCTTTCTATGAAAATAACTCTTTTGAAATAAAAATAAATTTCTTTATGAATCTCCAAAGGTATGCTCCCAATGTGAGTAGTAGGATGTGGTATATCATCGCCAGTGGATAGACTTGTCTTCTTAGTGACTTCTTGTTTTGATGTAAATAAATCTTCTGTTCCAGTCAAGTGATTTGGACATACAGAATCTATGCACCATTTGTCTTTTTCCAAAGACTTTACCATTGACTAATGATGCATAGGAAACAACTTGTACTTGTCAAAAGCTTCAGCCTTCAAAAACCTTAGATCTAGTTGACCTTGTAGTACTTTTTCTCTCACAAAGGGATAATGTACCTCAATGTGTTTTGTACGAGCATGAAACACTAGATTCTTAGCCAACTGAATGGAACTCATGCTATCATTGTATGTAGGTACTGGCTCTTTCAAGGTTATCTCCAAGTTGCTAAGAGTTGTTTTTGCAACTTCACAAGCTACTTATACTGAAGCTTTATACTCTGCGTCTGTAGTACTCAAGGCTACTATAGGTTATTTCTTTGATGTCTAAGAAAAAAAACCGTACACCAATGGCATCTTCGGGTGGTTACATGGCAGAGACATGGTCTCATTTCCCTCAATGCAGCTAACCGACTACCACCCTGGGCCCTAGCTAACGCTCAAACCCCTAAACATCAATGGTCACAATAATGACCCCATTGGCATTCAGCTAAGTTGGGGTTCCCACCAAAGACACGTGCACCAATGGGGGCCTTTACAAATGTGCACCAAACATCGATGTGTGATACATGCTAAGAGATTAGAATTGAGTTTATACAAACAATCTATGAAGACAATAAGAAATTGATGTCAGAGCATGGAATTTAAAGGAGAAGAAGGTGACCTATGTTATTACTTAGACGATGAGTCAAGCAATAATTCCACACATCAAACATATGTGGGACACTTTCAAGCATGTTTGAAAGTATGTCAAAGTCTCGTAAGATACAACTTAGGGGAGAGTTGCATTCAAAAGAAGAAGAAGAAAAACTTGTAAGTGTTTGATTATGTTACAAAGATCATATAGGTATATGTGATCAATTGGCCATTTTTGGTGAGCTAGTTGAAGACGAAGAGATGGCAAAGATATGCATTAGAGGTCTTTGAAGAGATTTCAAGATGTTCAAAACATCTATTTTATCTTGAGTAGTTCAATTGCCAAAGTTTGAGGAACTTGTGGAAAATATGATTCTTGATGAACATATACTTAGGGAAGGCTCATCAAAAGCAGATCTGAGTGATGAATTTCTCTATATACTGGTGATGGAAAAGCCAGAGGAAGAAGCCAAGGATGAGGACGTGGTGGAAACTTCAGAAAAGGCCGAGGTAACAATAGCCATGAGGATTCCAAAGATAGGGGAAATAAAAGGAACACTCAAAGAGGCCAAGATAACAATAGCCATGAGGACTCCATAGATAGGGGGAATCAAAGGAAAACTTAAAGGGGCTGAGGTGGAAGACAATCCTCAAATTAAGAAGGCTATATTGGTGGAAGAGGAAAAAACAACAAAGATGCTTGGCAACTATTATGGCAAGATAGGACATTGGGCTCGAGATTGCTATTCGAACCAAAGGGACTTTAGATATGGCACTTTAAAGCAGAGTTTTGGAAAAAGACAAATAGCACATAGATTTTGCATGTACAAATCACATGGCTGGGAGAGAAGCCTTGTTTACATCAATGCAAAAAGTCACTAAGAAGATGAGTGTATCCATTAGAGATGATACACCACATCTTGCTACTCACATTGGGAGTATATCTTTGGAGATTTTTGAAGATATTCTTTATGTTCAAGGCATTACAAAGAATTTGGTGTTAGTTGGGTAGATTATGGAGCAAAATATGCAAGTAACAATGAATCCAGATGGCTGTGTTGTGCAAGACTATAGCACACTCAAGCAAGAGGTGAAAAGGTTGGAAGGATGTTTATTTTGGATATGAAGCCTACGTCAGAGGCATGTGCATATATGAGAAGCTCATCTATGTTAGAAGCTGAACTTTGGCACAAAAGAATTGGTCACATAGGTATCTCTTGATTTGAAAGGAGATAACTCACAAATGTTTGGTAAAGGGATTCCCAACTCTCAAAGGACAAGCATTGTCTAGGTTATGTGAACCATGTGAAAAAGAAAAGTCGTCACAAAAGACTTTCAACAAAGAAGGATATATTCATCAAAAGCCTTTAGAGCTTATATGCATGGATCTATGGGGTCCAACACAAACATAAAGCATTGGAGGAGCAAAGATATTATATAGCCTTCACTCATGACTTGTCTTTAGTGGGAACCCCGGCTTAGATTCTGATGGGGTCATTTAGGAGAGATGGTTAGGGGTTTTAGAATTAGCTAAGGCCTAGGGTGGTGTGGTCAGTTAGCTATGTTAAGGGTGGTGAGACCATGTCTATGCCATGTAACCACCCGTGTTGTATACGCGCTTACCACACCACCTGCAATATTATATATGGACATAGTTATAACAAGATAAGGTATCCAATGCTTGTGAGTATCCACACCCTCTACACTTAGTACATCCTCCATCCAGAGTCTGTCTAGATTGCTAACCTAAGCTCTACTTGGGAGTAAATGGGTGGACAACACCATCACATTATTATACCTATCTTAGAATTTTTAATTCTCTCCATTTTCTATCTATTGCTTTGTCTATTGCACTTCGTTTTATTATCTATCTTTTGGCTATGCTATATTTTTATATAAACTTGGTTGAGTTTTGTGTGAACTTGATCACATCTCTTTCTTTGGGTTTTCTCCTACTGCCTTCTAGTAGTTCTAGAGGTATCTCTCCTACTTCCTTCTAGTAGTTCTAGAGGCATGTTTGGCATTGCATCGAGGCTAATGCTCATCAACAAGGGGCCAACCATGAAGCAAGGTGGCAGCCGTGAAGAAAATGTTAGGATTACATGAGCAAGAGTCCATTGAACTCATCTCACCACCTTTGGTTGTCCCTTGGTGAACATCTTTGGAAGATTGCCAAGGTGGGTACCCAGCACAATAGACAACGCAATAGATACACAATGGAGAGAATTTAAAATTCTGATTATACAAAGAGGTACAAGTGATGGTGCTGTCCACTCGTGCGCTCTCAAGTAGAGCTTAGATGGCGATCTAGATAGACTCTGGATGGAGTATGTACGAGATGTAGAAGGGGGTGGATACTCACAAGCATTGGTGGATGCCTTAGCTCATGGCAACCATGTCTATATATAGTACTGTAGGCGATGTGTAGACACGTATACAACGAGGGCAATTACACTACATAGACACGGTCACCGCCCGCATATCAAGAACGTGGCCCACCGACCACCAACCACCGCCCACTAATGATGGACCTAGTATCCGAGGGAATATTCCTCATACATCGCCCCATCCGAGGCAATGCCCCGTACCCCAGCTAACACTTGTACCCCTGACCATCTCCTAACCATCATCAATGGTCACAATAATGACCCTATCAGCGTCTAAGCCGGGGTTCCCACTAAATACATATGCACCATGGCTACTCCTCATAATGGGGGCCTAACAAATGTGCATTACACATCAAAGTGAGATACATGCTGAGAGGCGAGCATTGAATGTATACTAACAATCTCAAGTCCATTCCATTCTCATCTATTTGATTCGCATCACATCTCATCAACATCTATTCTTAGAATGCAAGAGAATCCTTAGTTTTGATATAAAGATTCTTTACACATCTATTTATGCATAATTTCAATTTTAAGGAGAATAACTCTTTTGAATTAAAAATAAATTTCTTTGGCCTCTTTCTATGCATAAAATCAAAATTGATGAGAATAACTCTTTTGGAATAAAAAAAAATTCTTTATGCATCTATTTATGCATAAAATCAAAATTGATGAAAATAACTCTTTTGGAATAAAATAAATTTCTTTATGCATCTTCCTATGCATAAAATGAAAATTGATGAGAATAACTCTTTTGAAATAAAAATAATTTCTTTATGCATCTTCCTATGCACAAAATGAAAATTGATGAGAATAACTCTTTTGAATTAAAAATAAATTTCTTTATGCATCTTCCTATGCACAAAATGAAAATTGATGAGAATAACTCTTTTGAAATAAAAATAATTTCTTTATGCATCTTTCTATGCACAAAATGAAAATTGATGAGAATAACTCTTTTGAAATAAAAATAAATTTCTTTATGCATCTTTCTATGCACAAAATGAAAATTGATGAGAATAACTCTTTTGAAATAAAAATAAATTTCTTTATGCATCTTTCTATGCACAAAATGAAAATTGATGAGAATAACTCTTTTGAAATAAAAATAAATTTCTTTATGCATCTTTCTGCACAAAATAAATTTCTTTATGCATCTTTCTGCACAAAATAAAAATTGATGAAAATAACTCTTTTGAAATAAAAATAAATTTCTTTATGCATCTTTCTATGCACCTTTCTATGAAAATAACTCTTTTGAAATAAAAATAAATTTCTTTATGAATCTCCAAAGGTATGCTCCCAATGTGAGTAGTAGGATGTGGTATATCATCGCCAGTGGATAGACTTGTCTTCTTAGTGACTTCTTGTTTTGATGTAAATAAATCTTCTGTTC
This sequence comes from Cibotium barometz, assembly GCF_041138505.1. Lineage (NCBI taxonomy): Eukaryota > Viridiplantae > Streptophyta > Polypodiopsida > Cyatheales > Cibotiaceae > Cibotium > Cibotium barometz. The sequence continues at coordinate 1,156,725 of NC_141078.1, read as the reverse complement.
CAGTCAAGTGATTTGGACATACAGAATCTATGCACCATTTGTCTTTTTCCAAAGACTTTACCATTGACTAATGATGCATAGGAAACAACTTGTACTTGTCAAAAGCTTCAGCCTTCAAAAACCTTAGATCTAGTTGACCTTGTAGTACTTTTTCTCTCACAAAGGGATAATGTACCTCAATGTGTTTTGTACGAGCATGAAACACTAGATTCTTAGCCAACTGAATGGAACTCATGCTATCATTGTATGTAGGTACTGGCTCTTTCAAGGTTATCTCCAAGTTGCTAAGAGTTGTTTTTGCAACTTCACAAGCTACTTATACTGAAGCTTTATACTCTGCGTCTGTAGTACTCAAGGCTACTATAGGTTATTTCTTTGATGTCTAAGAAAAAAAACCGTACACCAATGGCATCTTCGGGTGGTTACATGGCAGAGACATGGTCTCATTTCCCTCAATGCAGCTAACCGACTACCACCCTGGGCCCTAGCTAACGCTCAAACCCCTAAACATCAATGGTCACAATAATGACCCCATTGGCATTCAGCTAAGTTGGGGTTCCCACCAAAGACACGTGCACCAATGGGGGCCTTTACAAATGTGCACCAAACATCGATGTGTGATACATGCTAAGAGATTAGAATTGAGTTTATACAAACAATCTATGAAGACAATAAGAAATTGATGTCAGAGCATGGAATTTAAAGGAGAAGAAGGTGACCTATGTTATTACTTAGACGATGAGTCAAGCAATAATTCCACACATCAAACATATGTGGGACACTTTCAAGCATGTTTGAAAGTATGTCAAAGTCTCGTAAGATACAACTTAGGGGAGAGTTGCATTCAAAAGAAGAAGAAGAAAAACTTGTAAGTGTTTGATTATGTTACAAAGATCATATAGGTATATGTGATCAATTGGCCATTTTTGGTGAGCTAGTTGAAGACGAAGAGATGGCAAAGATATGCATTAGAGGTCTTTGAAGAGATTTCAAGATGTTCAAAACATCTATTTTATCTTGAGTAGTTCAATTGCCAAAGTTTGAGGAACTTGTGGAAAATATGATTCTTGATGAACATATACTTAGGGAAGGCTCATCAAAAGCAGATATGAGTGATGAATTTCTCTATATACTGGTGATGGAAAAGCCAGAGGAAGAAGCCAAGGATGAGGACGTGGTGGAAACTTCAGAAAAGGCCGAGGTAACAATAGCCATGAGGATTCCAAAGATAGGGGAAATAAAAGGAACACTCAAAGAGGCCAAGATAACAATAGCCATGAGGACTCCATAGATAGGGGGAATCAAAGGAAAACTTAAAGGGGCTGAGGTGGAAGACAATCCTCAAATTAAGAAGGCTATATTGGTGGAAGAGGAAAAAACAACAAAGATGCTTGGCAACTATTATGGCAAGATAGGACATTGGGCTCGAGATTGCTATTCGAACCAAAGGGACTTTAGATATGGCACTTTAAAGCAGAGTTTTGGAAAAAGACAAATAGCACATAGATTTTGCATGTACAAATCACATGGCTGGGAGAGAAGACTTGTTTACATCAATGCAAAAAGTCACTAAGAAGATGAGTGTATCCATTAGAGATGATACACCACATCTTGCTACTCACATTGGGAGTATATCTTTGGAGATTTTTGAAGATATTCTTTATGTTCAAGGCATTACAAAGAATTTGGTGTTAGTTGGGTAGATTATGGAGCAAAATATGCAAGTAACAATGAATCCAGATGGCTGTGTTGTGCAAGACTATAGCACACTCAAGCAAGAGGTGAAAAGGTTGGAAGGATGTTTATTTTGGATATGAAGCCTACGTCAGAGGCATGTGCATATATGAGAAGCTCATCTATGTTAGAAGCTGAACTTTGGCACAAAAGAATTGGTCACATAGGTATCTCTTGATTTGAAAGGAGATAACTCACAAATGTTTGGTAAAGGGATTCCCAACTCTCAAAGGACAAGCATTGTCTAGGTTATGTGAACCATGTGAAAAAGAAAAGTCGTCACAAAAGACTTTCAACAAAGAAGGATATATTCATCAAAAGCCTTTAGAGCTTATATGCATGGATCTATGGGGTCCAACACAAACATAAAGCATTGGAGGAGCAAAGATATTATATAGCCTTCACTCATGACTATTCAAGGAAGGTTTGGATATATTTTTTGTTGAAAGCTAAAAGTGAAGCTTTTGATAAGTTTCAACAATTCAAAGTAGAAGTAGAAAAGAAATGTGGTCTCAAGGTCAAAATCTTGAGAAGTGATAGTGGAGGAGAGTATATATCATGGGAATTTGACAAATACTTAAAGCAAAAAGGTATCAAAAGGCAATTGACTCCAAGATACACACCACAAAGGAATGGAGTGGCAGAAAGGAAGAATTGGCACATTGTAGAGTTAGCAAGAGCCATATTATCTCGGAAAAACATGCTATACTACTATTGGGCAAAGGCTTGTAATTATGCAATTTTCTTGATTAATCAATCTCCAACATCAATTGATCCAAACATGACTTCAAAATAATTTCTCACAGGATAAAAGCCTAATGTGGCAAAATTGAAGATCTTTAGATGTAGATGTCTCCATGGAAAAGGAGGTCTTCACTAGTGAGCCAAGCACTAGTGGTACTCAAGAAGTGATCCCTCAAATTAATCAAGAGTGAAGACGTTGAAGAAATTTAACCTCAAAGATCTACAAGGGTAAGGTATCTAGTTTAAAGGTTGACCTATGACTCTTTTATGGTTAAACACTATGCATATATGATAAAGATAACAGATTTAGAAGAGAAAAAAAGGTTGACCTATGACTCTTTTATGGTTAAACACTATGCATATATGATAAAGATAACATATTTAGAAGAGAAAAAAAGGTTTAAGGATGCTATACAAAGCCATGAGTGGAAAAAGGCCAAGGATAAAGAGATTGATGATCTTCAAGAATCAAACTTGGCATCTCACACCATACAAGGATGACATAAAAGTCATTGGATGTAAATGGGTTTATAAGACCAAATATAACTTAGATGGAAGGTTAAACATCCAATGACATAAAAGTCATTGGATGTAAATGGGTTTATAAGACCAAATACAACTCAGGTGGAAGTTTAAACATGTTCAAGACAAGACTTGTTGCCAAAGGATTTGCATAAACTTATGGAGTAGAGTATGAAGAAACTTTCTCATCCATTTCAAAGACAACAACAATGAGAACCATCATTTACGTTAGGAGAAAATCAAGGGTGGATATTTCATCAAATGGATGTGAAGAATGCCTTTCTCAATGGTTACTTGAAGGAAGAGATTTACACGAAACAACTTGAAGGATATGAAGATCTATATCATCCAACATATGTATGCAAGTTAAAGAAAGCTTTATATGGATGATATAGATCTTCATATCCATATAGTAGTTATGTGGGTCCTTCACTCTTTGTAAATTATAATAGTTATGTGGGTCCTTCACTCTTTGTGAAGATAGAAAGAAGGAATGTTATAATTTTGGTTCTTTATGTGGATGACCTTATTTTGAAAGTGAATGGTGAAGAAGAGAACTCAAAAGCAAAAGCACAACTTTGTGCAAAATTCAACATGGAGAGCTAAGATATTTTCTTGGAGTGGAATAATCAAAGGTGAAAAATCATATGTTCTTTCATAAAGAAAGTATGTCATAGACATGTTGAAACAATATCGTTTAACCAATTGTAAACTTATAGCTACACCTTCGGAGGTGAATGTGAAGCTTGAAGCAGACAAGGATTGGTATTTGAAGATGAAACCTTGTTTAGAAAACTTGTGGGAAAACTTATTTATATCACAATTACAAGGCCAATATTACTCACGCAGTTAGAGCGGTAAGCTAGTTTATGCAAAACCCAAGGAAGCCTCACATGGATGTAGTGAGAAGAATCTTGATATATATCAAAAGCACAGTGAATCATGGACTTCCCTATTGGCGTAAAGATGAGTTTAAACCTCATACATATTGTGATGTAAATTGGGCAAGTGATCCATCAACAAAGAGAAGCACCACAAGCATGTGTTGCCTAATTGGGAATGGTTTTTTTTCTTAGACATCAAAGAAATAACCTATAGTAGACTTGAGTACTACAGACGCAGAGTATAAAGCTTCAGTATAAGTAGCTTGTGAAGTTGCAAAAACAACTCTTAGCAACTTGGAGATAACCTTGAAAGAGCCAGTACCTACATACAATGATAGCATGAGTTCCATTCAGTTGGCTAAGAATCTAGTGTTTCATGCTCGTACAAAACACATTGAGGTACATTATCCCTTTGTGAGAGAAAAAGTACTACAAGGTCAACTAGATCTAAGGTTTTTGAAGGCTGAAGCTTTTGACAAGTACAAGTTGTTTCCTATGCATCATTAGTCAATGGTAAAGTCTTTGGAAAAAGACAAATGGTGCATAGATTCTGTATGTCCAAATCACTTGACTGGAACAGAAGATTTATTTACATCAAAACAAGAAGTCACTAAGAAGACAAGTCTATCCACTGGCGATGATATACCACATCCTACTACTCACATTGGGAGCATACCTTTGGAGATTCATAAAGAAATTGTTCATCATTTAAGCAATGTTCTTTATGTTCCAGGTATTACAAAGAACTTGGTGTTAGTTGGATGGATTGTGAACAATAATATGCAAGTAACAATGAATCCAGACAGGTGTGTTGTGCAAGGCTATAACACACACAAGGTTCTAGAAGCAAGAGGCGAAAAGGCTGGAAGGATGTTTATTTTAGATGTGATGTGATGCCTACGTTAGAGGCATGTGCATATATACGAGAAGCTCATCCATGTTGATAATGCCCCATGGGTAGTGTGTTGAGTGAAGATTGGAGTAGAAAATTATGTGAGCAGAGTGAAGTGATAGTTTGGAAATAGACATTCTAAACTATCAACATGTCAAAAACATGATGTGTGACGCATTAATTTACAAAACTTCAAGTGTAAGTCTCCGCATATAATGGCATGCCATCAATTGTTGAAACAATCACATGCAAAAAAATCAATTAATCCTCGAAAGACATTGTTTCACGGGTTGTACCTCAAAGTGGATAGAAGTACTTTTTGGTGAAGTGGTTATTTGCCATGGGTGGTGTGTTGAGTGAAGATTGGAGTAGAAAAGTATGTGAGCAGAGTGAAGTGATAGTTTAGAAATAGACATTCTGAACTATCAGCATGTCAAAAACATGATGTGTGATGCATTAATTTACAAAACTTCAAGTGTAAGTCTCCACATATAATGTCATGCCATCAATTGTTGAAACAATCACACATGCAAAAAAATTGATTAATCCTCGAAAGACATTGTTTCACGGGCTGTACCTCAAAGTGGATAGAAGTTCTTTTTGGTGAAGTGATTATTTGCCATGGGTAGTGTGTTGAGTGAAGATTGGAGTAGAAAATTATGTGTAGAGTGAAGCGAAAGTTTAGAAATAGACATTCCGAACTATTAACATGTCAAAAACATGACATTAATTTACAAAACTTCAAGTGTAAGTCCACATATAATGTCAGGCCATCAACTGTTGAAACAATCACATGCGAAAAATTTAATTAATCCTCGAAAGACATTGTTTCATGGGTTGTACCTCAAAGTGGATAGAAGTACTTTTTGGTGAAGTGTGTGCCCATAAGAAATCCTCATATGTTGGAATCATATGATAATGCAAGTTAGTGTCAAGTAACCCTTGCAAAGATATATCAGAGGAAACTATTCAAGTTAGATGAAGCTATGTGCTCTCTATAATGTCTGCAAAAAGAAAGACCATATGAAGTAAATGCTAAAGAGGTGCTACAAATCTCTCCTAAATTTATAATCATAGGGAAACATGCCTTCCCCCCATTTAGAAAAGCCACTTTCAATGTTGAATGCGTAGAGAGTAAATTATTTTCACAACACTACATAGCATGAAACATTGAACTTAAGTTGTGGCAAGGATGGAGTTGTTCTTTAAATTTGAGGTCTAACGTGCTGCTTATGATACCTTTTCCTGCCACAATGACGCTTGATGGGGGTGGTGGGTCACTGCTATGATTGCTCTTTACACATTGTGTTTTTCAACAAAAGAAACAAGCTTAGTTTTCCATGCCCAAAAAAAAAACGAAGCTACGTGGATCATGAAGCCCCCCTAGAACATATTTTTTATTAATTAATTAGATGGTGGTTGAGGAAAAAAAATTGTAAGGTTTATAAGGCTAAAATTTTTTTACAGGGTTAACGGTTGGGTGTTAGGTAGGATTTAGCATGATTGTGAAATTTTTGGGACAATGTGCATGCCCATATGGGGGCTGGGTGGCAATTAAGGGGGTGCATGGGATGGCTCGTCAGTTGTGGGTGTCTCCTTCATCATCGTCTGCACCTCCTCTACTGGTGAGGTGAGATGCGGCTTGCTCCTTTCTTCCTGCGTGTTGTTGTCTGTGTTTAGGGCAGGGAGTCGTGTGGTTAGTGGTGTGGGGCTGCTCCTTCGGCTGCTCGTGCATGTTGCTATCTGTGTTTAGGGTAGGGGGTCGCGTGGTTCGTGGTCTGGGGCTGCTCATTTGTCACATCTCCTTTGTGTTGTTGTCTATGTTTAGGGCAAGGGGGGTCACGTGGTTCGTGGTGTGGGGCTGCTCCTTCATTGGCATCTCCTCTGCCTGCGTGTTGTGCTAAGGTGAGATGCGGTTCGCTCCTTTCTTCCTACTTGCTCAAAGCGTCCACATGTCTGTGGTGGTCTGTGCTGCGATGGTATGTGGTTGGTTACTAGAGGTTTATGCTTCGTCATTTGTGATTGGTTGTTGTGGTGGTCTCTGATTAGTTGCTGGTTCCTGTGATTAGTTGCTAATTAATGATTAGTTGCTAGTTCGATTTTATTGTTTAGTTGCTAATTAATGTTTGTTTGTTGGTTCGATTTGATGAGAACCCTGCTATGTAATTAAATGTCGATTAAATGTAGATTAAATGTGTTATTAAATGTAGATTAAAACTAATTAATATCTTTCTGTACGTCGACCTCGTGAGGGCGCGTACGACGAATCCATGTTGGATTGGTAGCCTTTGGTACGATCGTGAGTGGGATGCAATTTTGTACAGTTGGCTGGGGCAATAAAAGGGCACTTATGTGGAGGGGTCTAGGAGCTTGGGTTGGGTTGGCTTTGTCTACTCTGTGTTGTGGGGTTGGGCCAACACGGGCACCTGGGTGGAGGCCTTTGGGAGCTTGGGTTGGGTTGGGTCTGTCTGCTCTATGGTGTGGGGTTAGATCGGCATTGGATGCTTGGGCTGGGGATCTAGGAGATTGGGTTGAGGACTCGCTGTACGTGCTCGATTGGGTTTCTCTGACTGTCGCAGGTTCTGTGTGGGAACTCATTGTTGGGGTTGGGTTGGGTCTGTCTGCTTCTTGTAAGCTCTGTGTTATGGGAACTCACTGTTGACGTTGCGTTGGGTTGTAGGCTCTGTGTTGTGGATTTGGGGACTCACTATTGGGGGTTGGGTTGCATCTGTCTATGGTGGTTCCTTGTCTGAAGAAGGGAATTGGAATTATGGATCTTTTCTAGATGGCTCCGACTATGTGCCTTTGTTCCATGCTTGCAAGACAACCAAACATGCTGTTTTCATGTGACTTTGAAAAAACTGTTTTGTTTGATGTGATTATCAGTTTTCAAAATGCAATGTAAATAGCACTCCACCCTTCTACATACAAAATGCAATGTAAATAGCACTCCACCCTTCTACACACTAAGCAATATATGCAATAACTTTGTCTATCTTTTACATTCTGAACTTTTGTGGAAAAACTATTTTGTGCCACCCCTATATAGAAGAGTATCAGGGTAAGGGTACTAACCTTTGAAAAAGCTCAAGGCTGCCACCTGAGTTGGGGACGTACCTATGCACACACTTCAATTTAGCAAACAAATCGAACTATTGTAACTTTCTGAATTACTCTTGCTTTGTTATTTAATCATTGTAAGGTTGTAAGGCTTCAGGCATGACAAAATCTTTTTAAATCTCTGACAATATTGACGTTAGTCTCATTTTTGCAACGTATTACATTTCGCATCCCAAACTTTTGACACCTTCCCATGGGGATCGCAACCTCGATCTCTCGCCGATGCGTTTGTGATACACCAGGGGGAAGAGCTCTGTGTCTCTCATGCATTTTTTTCTGCCAGCTTCAGAGGCAGGCACTACACCTTTTTTCTTGCACCAGGGCGTGTCTCACTACACCTTTTTCTTGCACAAGGGGGCCTAATGAAGGGTGTAGGATTGCACACTGGCAGCTTTGATGGACAGGCTATGCTCATATTTAACTAATTTGAGGTGATGGAGCGATGGCTGTTACCAGTGACTTTGAACTTCGAAGTTCACCAAAAATCATTGAGTTGAGTTCTTTTATATATATGCATTTACATACACACATCTGAGTGTGCACACGTGTGGGCATGTATGTATGTAACAAAATTAAGCCATAGAAAGATGAAGCCTCAACTTACAAACACCACCACTGAAATTTTTTGGTGTACCTTTATGAGAAGTTTCACTAAGAGCACACTTAAATCTTTTAACATTTTGTATTTACTGTAGTATAAGCCTGATAGTCATTGCATGAAACATAGACAACGCTCTACAGCATTCATCAAACTACTTAATGTTCTAAACAACAGACATCAATTTTCACACCACGTGGACAAGCTCTCCATAAAAAAACAATGCCATGAGAACAAAATGGCAGAAAAATTTCCATAATATTTCATCTCTTCGGGGAAGAGGTAGGCACCAAGTGCAAAAACAGGGTTAAACACAAAAAAGCTTTGACTCAATTTGCCATTAGGGCATAGAGCTGTGGAGCAAATACCAAGGCTTGACCTTCTGGGCGCATCGTAGAGACTGCGTGTAAGTTCAAACAATGGCAGGGGACCACTTCATTGGTTTTGAATGATGATGCAATGCAAGGAAGATTCTAATAACGATAGTGTGCAGGCTTGTATGGACCCTCCACAGGCACATTAATATAGGCAGCCTGGTCCGAGGAGAGCTTAGTCAACTTGGCACCCAACTTGTTCAAGTGTAAGGAAGCTACCTTCTCATCTAAATGCTTAGGGAGGACGTACACTTGCTTTGCATATTTTCCAGACTTTCTTTCCTTCCACAGCTCCAACTGTGCAATCACCTGTCAGAAGGCAATCATAATATCAAACACAAGTAAACAGGCCAAAATACATATAGACATATTGCACAGGTACATAAAAGCACTTAAACAAACAGCCACGTTTCTGACCTGATTGGTAAAAGAGCAGGACATGACAAAACTAGGGTGCCCAGTGGCACAACCCAGATTCATTAATCTACCCTCAGCCAAGACAATGATACCGGTCTTGGTTTCAGGGAACACCCAACGATCTGTCTGGGGCTTAATGGTTATTTTCTTCACTCCAGGGTACGTCTCCAACCCATGCATGTCGATCTCATTGTCAAAGTGGCCAATGTTGCAGACAATGGCATTGTTCTTCATCCTCTTCATGTGGCTAACCATAATAATGTCCTTGTTGCCAGTAGTTGTGACAAATATGTCGGCTGTCTCAACGACATCCTCGAGAGTCAAGACAGGAAGCCCTTCCATCAAGGCTTGGAGAGCACAGATTGGATCAATCTCAGTAACAATCACACGGGACCCTGCAGCTTTCATGGCAGCTGCACAGCCCTTACCAACATCACCATAACCGCAAACAACTGCAACTTTGCCAGCAATCATAACATCTGTGGCCCTCATAAGCCCATCAGGCAGTGAGTGGCGGCACCCATAAAGGTTGTCAAACTGCAATCAATGGTCTCTAGTCAGCACAATAATCAATTCTTCCTTTACTCTCCTAACTAAAGGTCATGCAGAATAATGATAATAGAAATCCTAGATATCCTCCTAAGTAAAACCAATGGTACATCATACAGCAAACAGGAAATAAAACCAATGACACATCATACAGCAAACAGGTTGACACAGTGTGCCTTAACTACTTGCAACTGAATGACATCACAAAATGCAAAGTGAGGCCAAACTGTCGCTTGACAGACAGAGCCAGTCAATTGTATATCACTGATTGTGATATACTTTACAATCTAAAAACTGTTATCCCAACTGTACACTACACCACACAAAATGTAACCTGATAAAGCCATAGTGAAGGTTAAGAACACATACAGCACATGTCAGCCATTACAACAAAGCATGTGGACAGGTGAAAAAGAGAGACACAATACCTTACTCTTTGTCACCGAGTCATTCACATTAATAGCAGGGAAAAGAAGGGATCCATTGGCCTGCATCTGGTACAGTCTGTGCACACCAGTAGTAGTCTCCTCTGAAACACCTACCAGTCTCTCTTTCATTTTATGGTACTTCTTGGGATCCTGCTTGATCCCATCACGCAGGATGGAGAGTACAATCTGGAACTCAGCATTGTCAGTGGAAGAAGGATCTGGGACAGATCCATCCTTGGCATAAGCTTCTTCTGCCTTCACACCTTCGTGAATCAGGAGGGTGGCATCTCCACCATCATCCACAATCAGATCAGGACCACCGCCTGGACCCCAGTCAAGGGCTCGCTCAGTGCACCACCAGTATTCTTGCAGGGTCTCCCCCTTCCATGCAAAGACAGCTGCACTATCACGGGCAATGGCAGCAGCGGCATGATCTTGTGTGGAGAAAATGTTGCAAGAGCACCAGCGAACCTCAGCACCAAGGGCGGTGAGGGTCTCTATGAGAACGGCAGTCTGGATGGTCATGTGCAAAGATCCAGTGATGCGCGCACCCTTCAGAGGCTGGGAGGGCCCAAACTCAGATCGGCATGACATGAGACCAGGCATTTCAACTTCTGCAAGCTCAATCTCCAAGCGACCAAAATCAGCTTGCGACATGTCCTTCACCTTAAATTCAAAACCCTTAGCACCCTTTTCGACTGAAAGATCCATGGCTGATAGCTGCAAAAACAACATTGGTCACTTACAACTTACATTCATAGATTAAATGCAATAGAGATTCCGTAAGCACACTGATGTCAGATGTGCCCGCTATCACACCAAGCAGAAATGCACAGGCTAAAGAACAAGACATGAAAAAGGCATTTAACCAACAATGAAGACTACATCTAGCACTGCAGACCAATAATTTAGGGAGATCGAACCCTGAAATGCGAGTCAATCCAACTCTGACAGCCTAAACTACCCCTCTGAAAAGGCTAATCTAGCCGCAGGAACAGGGTAATCTGTCATAAAATGCAGACTAGTCTTACCGTGGTGCCAGACTAAGGTAAATACCATTATGTACGAATGACATGCAAAGAACCTACATTCAGATTCGCACTGACCTAAGGAGCAGACACACCTAGCCGCTTAAAAAAGACTACTGTACCCTCTTCAAATGCAGACTGAACCTGTCCGAAACTGTAGACAAGTCTGAACTCTGATATAGTCCTAAAATGCACACAAATCTACCCAAGTCTCCTAACCAAAACTGCACAGAACTTTGATAGAATAACTAACCCTAAACTTGCATAACATCAAAACGTACAAGACCAGATCGAAAAGTATGCATATCTAAGAAGAAAAGAGCTGTAAACAAGCGAACAGAGGAAATCACACACAGAAATGATGAGATCCACGAAGAAGCAAGCGAGAAATGCAGGTACAGCAGGCCCTAGTACCCAGAAAAACTACGAAGAAACACACTGCAGCTCTAGGACGGAAGCAGAGCAGCCGAACACGAGACGAAAATGCAGAGAGAGAAACGCACTCACGTGAAAGAAGCCGGGCTTCTTCAAGGTCTTCTGTACAATTGAGTCGAAGATCTTCGAGCTCGGTGGGTATGGCAAAGTGCAAGATACGGGGCTTTAAACCCTTCACTTGTTGGGTGTAAATAGACCCTTTATGGGGGACCTTCACATAACCCTCAAGTAAAGCAACCTCCAAACCAAAAGGGTTGGTGGGCACACACACGTCTTCTGAGATCGTGGCCTACACTCCAACCATACCTACAAATCTACCATCAAACAACCACAAATCAATCTACAAAAAGAGGTGCTTGATCTCACCAAAAAGGAGGGCTTCATCTCACCCACCACATCTATTTGTCCATCTCATCTGTGGGGGCCTCCTTGTCGATGTCCACACCTCAAACTTTTCCCACTATGGCAAAAGCCTAGCTATGTGGCTTGCACTAATTTGTTGAAATGAACTCTATTGCACTTGCGCTCCACCCCTTCCTTGTCTTATGTTAGGCTCCTTAAGTAAAAATAGCACTAGTGCCCATGGCTGCCAAAGTGGAGGTTACATTCCACTACTGGCACATCTAGTTTCAGTTCCTACTATTGCAAAAAAAAAGTAACATTATAATCCAATTAGATCCTTGCATCATATCAATTACTTACATTTATGTAAAAGTTTGAAATGTGGAGGTCATTTCGATCGTGGTCAAAGGCACTCTCAAATTTTTTTAACATCATTGCAATCAAAGTTAATTTTTAACATCATTGCAATCAAAGTTAATTTTTGACTAATGTTTTGGACATTTCCTCCCTTTCTCCCATTTATTACTACTACAAGACCTCCGAACTCGTCCAAAAATATACCAAATCCCTCAAAAACTACATGTACTTTTAAAAAAAAGGACACGCCTATCAAAAATAAACCCTCATTGTGCTCCAAGGGGTTTTGCGCCCTAGACCAATTCTTTCCTACTAAGATCTTTTCAAACCCTCCAAGTCACCCAAGGCCAACATGTCCATAACCATTGTAGAATCGTCTTTCTCTAAGTATTGGATATTTTTTGCCCTACTTTTTTTTATAAAAAAATCTTGTTATCACCCACACGAACAAGTGACATCGCTCATATAGGGGAGATTCAAACTCACAACCTTGGGACTCTCGAACTCCATTCTAACCACTACACTAACACGTGATCAGCAAATTTTTTTTCGGCCCTACTTGCAACATTGTCATCTTCCTCTAAGTATTGAATATTATCTTCTCCATAGTGCTTAAATTTTCAATGCAACTTCTTGTGCATGTGGGTGGTGGTGGGGGGGGTAGTGTGTAGGGTAAGAGGGGTTGTTTACTTCTAGCTAGTGAAACTTTAACTATTGGCAAACCTTCACAACTAAGCATTCTTATCAATAGACTCTATCTTGTTCATGGAATGCCAAATGGTAGAATAGATACCACTTGGTTAGTTAAATCTTACTTGTGGTTGGTAGAATAGATACCACTTGGTTAGTTAAATCTTACTTGTGGTTGGTCAAAGTTTTCTCCTCGGGTATACTAAATAATGAAGTGTATATAAATCCTTCTCTACATAAGTCAAATTATTAAAGAAGGTGTTTAGAATAAAAGAAAGGACATAATTTATCCACATTTGGAATTGACACCCTTAGAAGGGCTACATGTCATTTTCAAGTTTCACCCATGAGGAGAGAATGTGAGAAATAATTTTCAAATCTCACCAAATTGGGCACTCTTCCTGGAAGCTCCTTCCATGTGAATTTTGATATTTATGAAGCCAAATGCGTAGAGAGTATTTCATATAGTGCCTATATTTCAACCCATTCTTGCTCACAAATAGTGTCTACTTTGGAGTTATCATTGTAAAAGGAGAGTAACCTATGTGTATGACTTCATAGGTTTGAGTGTCCCATGGTATGAGTGCATCATCTCACCAACTTCAACTCAAGGAATTAAATGGGACAAGCCTATAAGGAAAAGCATAAAGAAAATGAGCTCAAGGCTACGTAATATGAGCTCAGCTCCCTCCATCTTCCATAAAGAAAATGAGCTCAAGGCTGTGTAATATGAGCTCATCTCCCTCCATCTTCCATGTGGTATGGGCCATGAATGAAGAAGCTCGACTTTGATAGGTAGGCCTCCAAGCCAAAATAAAAAATAAAAAAATTTCCCCTTTACAAATGGGTGTGTAACAACTCACTTTAATAACCTGAATTAAATACTTACACCTAATGTAAATGCCATCTTTAAAATATCAATTTAATATAAAATACATAATTGGCCTTAACTCTTCTAGATATAGTACCTACTCTACTTAGTCTAGTTATAAATGCCTACACTATTTGGCCTAAGTTGAAGAATTTTGCAAGGATTTCTTTTTCATTTCATTCACCCTTTCTAAAGCATTCAATATATAAAGGGCTCCACCTTTCGAGGTGTAGGTGCCTATGCAAGGCTAAGCTACATTAAATTTTAAAACATTAACTTTTCTTTCAAAAAGTGACTTTATAATCATTTTCAAGCACCATCACTTCAAAATAAGACAAAAACATGTAATTAAGTCTATACGATATATGACATTCAATTTATGTGGAATAATCTTGGCCTTCTAAAATGCAACAAATGGAATAACAATATATCCTACACCATTGGATATGAAAAAAGTTGATCATTGCTTTGACTTTTCCAAAAAAAAGTCACTCCTCACATAGCCTTGCTAAAAGGCAATACCAAAAAGTTCTCTCTCTCTCTCTCTCTCTCTCTCTCTCTCTCACACACACACACACACACACACACACACACACACATTCATGTAGCTAGTCTTCCCTACTTTCCATAGGTTTTAAACTAGTGGATTATTATTTCCAAAGCAAAAAATATATATCATGTTAACTAAATATCCCCCCCCCCCTTATCCCCCTTGGGACAAACAAAGCATAAGCAATTTTTGCCCAATTTTCTCTATAGTGTATTTTAAAAAAAAAACATCTAGCACATTCACCTACTAGGGAGTAAGGATTGTACATACATCCTTACAATAGGACTTTGACTCCTTAATAACTTGATTACACTACAAGGGACATTTTTGCCCAACTATAACAACAATGATGCAAAGCATGAAGATCAAAGTATATTTTACACTTCAAACTTCTCGTGGTATCCTCCCTCCCCCCTTAAAGGATTATCATCAATTTTTGCCATATTTTAGCAAGAATGATGTAAGAAACATGAAGATCAAGATTTCATGATCTAATTCTGTATTTCAAGGTCGTACAAGAGTTATGGGGCAAACATGAGATGAGAAAGAAGATGAATGATATGGTGGTGGTTAATGTGCAAGGGTTTGTGTGGGAGCAGGAATTTCCAGGGGCCATAGTCTTTAATTGTGATGTTGAGGCATCCTTGTTTCTTGACCACTTCTTATCTTTTTTCCGGTGAAGAGGGGGCATGAAAGGGGCTCCATGCTTTCAAAAAAATGTTTGGCATCTTCAAATATTTTTTCTTCATCATCATAATTAGAGTATACAACATGAGGTGTAGTAAAAAAATATGCTTTCCTAGTAGGGTTGGCAAGTAAAGTGATGATATAATAATATGATGCCCCTTGTATGGTAAACTGCATTGCTATAGTTAAGTAAGTGTTATTGTATGGCCCATATGCTACTCTTTGTCCTTTACTTTGAGATCATTGGAGACTTTGTCAAAGTAGATCCTCTAAAATAATCACTGCAATCATACTCCAAAGTCTAGAATGGCTTCTTCTTCATCATTAAGTATAATGACAACTTGCAAGATGTGACATTGTTGAGGAATACTGGATGTAGAGGTAGCTTAAAAAGGTTTCTTGGTGTCGCCAATGTAATCTCTTTATGAAATAAGGACATGGACACCAAGGGATATGTGTATTGTATGGTGTACTTAATAATATGTGTGAAGTGATGTGGCAGAGTTGTTTTCTAAAATTAATATTAAGTTTAAGGAAAGAGAGGGGTAGTGTTAAAACAAAAATATTATATACAATTAAGAAGGTGACCTTGGAGAACATGAGTACTCACATATCTTGATGGCTATAAGTGGCTAGCCAAGTCCTCACTTTCACCATATTCACCGAGCTCTTCGACCTCACCAGCCGTCATCGCTATCTCCACCATTACCGGGCGACCTCACCCGCCCCCACCACCATCATCACTGGTGTGCTCCTTAAGCTCTTCAACCTCATCGCATATTGTCGGTGCTCTCCTCGAGCTCTCCGACCTTATGGAGAGCACCTCGGAGCTCTCTAGCATCATTGACGTATCATTATTGATGGTGTGTGAGCTTTCAAGCTCTTTTTTGACATCACTGACCATTGTTGCCATCATCATCGGTGCTCTCCGAGCTCTCCGTTTGCTCTGACCGTTATCACCCATGGGTGCCCTCAGACTTCTCCTACCTCTAAGTCCATCGATGGGGTCGTGCACTCACAATGTTCATGGCCACCTGGGCTGCTCATGGCTTGTACATCTTCCTCCCTTTCCCAAGGGAGCGAATATCTCTCTCTTTGGGTGCTATCCCCCCTCCCTTTCCCAAGGTGAGGGGAGATCTCTATTAGACACTATCTCCCCTTGGGAAAGGGAGGTGAGATATACCCAAGGGAGCGAATATCTCTCTCTCTCGAGTGCTATCCCCCCCTCCCTTTCCCAAGGTGAGGGGAGATCTCTATTAGGCACTATCTCCCCTTGGGAAAGGGAGGTGAGATGTATCTCTCCAATGGACTCTGGATTGGAAGATCTTTCTTGTAATAGATATCATGACAAGTGTGGATATCGAGGATAGCCTCGGTAGGGAGGTGTTACCAAGAGGATTGTAACCTATATAGAGAGCATAGTGTGTGAATTGTGAAGGGGGATTCTGCCCCCAGAGAAGAGGGTAGCATAGTGTATCGTGGTATGCACCGGTACTACGAAGGCCTCCCCTCTTTGATCTGGGAGGAAGAAGGTGCCTTAATGCACATGTTGTTGGCTCATCTCTTGTCTATGCTTTGGCTATATAAATTGTTAGAGTAGTGTGGTGTGAGCGAGAGTATAGCTGACTTGATGAGGGGTTATACAATGCAAAGGTAGTTAAATAGCACGGTTGATGGTGTTAAGCACAAGGCTTGCAAGTCTAGGTAGTGAGTGAGACTAGTCCTTAGCGGATATACTTCCTAGATATTTTACCATCCTATATATACAATGACACTTTACAACATGTACAATGGGGTGCGTATTATCATCAAAATTGTTTCTACATAACTTGGTTTTTCCATTTTTTGCATATCTCTAAACCACTTACCATGACCGGTTAAGTGGTTAGAGACACCAGAATCCACATACCAAATAACTTTTGATCCTGACATATCTCCTGTTGAATTGAGCATGTGTTGTATCACAAAGAGCCGCTCACTTCTATCATTCACCCTTGTTTACTTGATGATGCATAGTTGCCTTGCTATAACTTTTCACTTTTGGTATCATTCTACTTTTTATAACAGTCCTTTGCCAACTAGTTTTCCACAGTAATAACACTCTATGCTATTTGCACCAACCACCTTGAGTCCCTCTGGCTCCCCTTGCCTCTAAATGGCCTCTTCTACTTGTTTGCATATTTGATTTTTATTAATTATTGTTGGCCATCTCTTTGATTTTAGAGCAATACCTTTGGGTAGCTGTGAGAGCTACAAAAGATAAGTGATTGTCTTAGATTAAGGCATCCTCTTGGCTTAAGGAAGAAGACTATATTGTGTGTAGTTAACAATGTAAACTGCATTTTTATACATTTCGATAGGATTTGGGCCCCATTTTTTGGCTCTATAAGTTTTTCGCAAGCACTCTGTGAAGTGTCAATTTTGATTGTGTATGCCCAATTACTAGTTCAGTGCAAAGTTATAGTAGAAAATTGGTTGCAGGATAGTCTCTGCAGAGAATCTAAGTGTTACAGGTGTTGGTGGTGGAGGTATGTTTATGTGACTAGTTCACATAAAGTAACATTACAATAGGTTTACAATGCAAAGTTACATTAGAAATTTGGTTGTAGGATAGTCTCTGTAGAAAATCTAAGTGCTACAGGTGTTGGTGACTATATGTGACTAGTTCACATACAGTAACATTACAACAACTTTACAGTAACAATGTTGAAGATTACAGATTTACTACTACAAATCTAGAAGGTTTTTTGCAAGAACTATCTGGTAAGTTGTTGCAAGCAAAGATGTTTGACAGTCTATCTCTCATATATTTTGAGAGAGAAGCTAAATAAGAGTAACTTCCAGACATAGAAATTCAAGATGACCAATTTCCTTGTGGGAAAAGGATATTGCGAATTTATCACAAGTGATGAAAAGGAGCTGAAGATTGCCAAAGAAAATCTGATCCCACAATGGTATAAAGCATGGCATGAAAGGGCTAGAAAGGTGTTGTACTAGTTATCTGTTAGTGTGACATATTCTATAATTGTGCATATACAGGATGCACAAATGCCTAAGGAGGCTTAGGATACCTTGGTGAAGATATACAACACAAACACCCAAGCTCAAAAGATGAAGCTAAAGCAAGAGTGACTAGAGGAAAATCGAGTATAAATGAGCACTCAGTAAAGGTTTAAGGACTTGCAGATGCCCTTGCTTCTATTGGATCACTAGTAGATGATGATGATATAGTTTCAGTGAACTTTGAATGGTCTTGGCAAGGAATATAACCAGTGTTTCAGACCTCCATTAGAGTTTGAGAGATATTTCATGATTTTTAGGAACTGATTGCTCTTCTCATCCAGAGGAGATATTTCATGATTTTTAGGAACTAATTGCTCTTCTCATCCAGAGGAGAAGAATATAACCAGTGTTTCAGACCTCCATTAGAGTTTGAGAGATATTTCATGATTTTTAGGAACTGATTGCTCTTCTCATCCAGAGGAGATAAATATTGGGAGAGATTCATCCTCTAGAAATTCAAATGAGCATGCCTTCTACTCAAATATAGGTAGAGGCAGAGGCAAATCATCAAGGTGGAGGCTGTTTTGGAAACAAAAATCATGGGCAGGAAATACCCTTACCCATGTGTACCACTTCCTTGCTTGCCTCCTCGACTCACACAAATTGAAGCTTTGATACCATAAAGAGAATTTGGGGGAGAGAAAGAACTTGAGTTCCTTGTTGCAAGAAAACACACACACACCCCCCCTTACCCATGTACTACTTCCTTGCTTGCCTTGTTCTTGCCTCCTTAGCTCTCACACGAATCCGGAGCTTTGATAACATAAAGAAAAAGCAAAGGAGAGGAAGAGCTTAAGTTCCTTTTATAAGTAAACACACACACACACACATGAGAGAGAGAGAGAGAGAGAGAGAGATGGATGGCTGCATTTTCTTCTATCTTCTTCTCTTCTCTACAACCATTAACATAAAGAGATAAGAGTACATACTATAAGAGAGTACTTTCCTACTATAACATACAATGGTTGGTCCATAGTGTGAACCCAACTATATGAGCTGGTGTTATAACTATGCCATACTCTAGTTATCCAAATGTGGTTGCTGCGCAACTTATCATCCGACTTGGCGGTGTATAAACCATAATCTCACCAACTGTGCCAGTGGCATAAGCATGGAAGCTATCACCCATGCGAGTCATCAATGTCCACAACACTACTCGAGCCCACCCTAGTAGCCATAGTTCTAAGCATGGTGGAGTAGGCCTTTAAGGAAGCAATGGAGGAGATGATGTGACTACGCAAGTGTGGTGCGTGCGAGTGGGAGTGCGGTGAGGACGGTGCAGGAGAGGAGAAGCATGCGCTAGGGTTTGGTGGAGCTACAGTGAGGATTACACTTAGTACACCTTGTTCTTCATTATGACCAAAGAATGTAGATAGGGCTAGTAACGGTTAGATGGGCGGCCAGTTGGCCTGAACCCTTACAATCTCCCACTTAAAGGCCAACGTGGACCAAGTGGCTATATGTGTAAGTATGTACACCTGTACAACTGTGAAGCATTCTACTAGCTTCACCCAACACCCATCATCTCAATGCAATGCGCAAACCGCTCTAAGGGTAGGCTATATGTGTAAGTATGTACACCTGTACAACTGTGAAGCATTCTACTAGCTTCACCCAACACCCATCATCTCAATGCAATGCGCAAACCGCTCTAAGGGTAGGCTCTTTGTGAGAGCATCTATAGGGTTGTCATCTGTATGAACCTTGACTAGCTCAATGCGTTTGCTAGCCAATATGTCCCGTATCACATGATAATGGACCTCTATGTGTTTCGACTTTGAGTGAAACATAGGGTTCTTCGCTAACACAATCGCACTCTGACTATCACAATGCAACACTCGAGTCTGGGTAATGCCAAGGTCTCCCATTAGGCAAGCTAACCACACAGCTTCCTTGCTAGTATCAGAAACTACCACATACTCTGCCTCTGTGGTGGAAGACGATGTACAATCCTGGAGACATGATCTCCATGACACGGCTGCTCCAGCAAATAGGAAAATATAGCCAGACGTGGATCTTCTAGTATCCACACAACCCGCATAATCCGCATAATCCGCATCTGTGTGACCCACAATAGGAAAATATAGCCAGACGTGGATCTTCTAGTATCCACACAATCCGCATAATCCACACAACCCGCATAATCCGCATCTGTGTAACCCACAATGGATGCATCGCTATTCCCAAAGTGTAAGCACTTGCCTGTCGTATTGTTCAAGTATCTCAAGATACGCTTCACAGCTTGGCCAGTGCTTCCTGCTAGGATCTGCCATAAATCTGCTAACCACTCCCACTGCAAATGCAATGTCTGGTCTAGTGGAAACCATGGCATACATATAAGACTGCCACAACTGCTGAAGAATATGGCACCTTGGCCATTTTTCGCTTTCTCAGCATGAGACTTAGGAACATCATTCTTGCTAAGTTTTGCATATGCCTCCATTGGGATGCCTTTTCCATGGATTCTCCTGATTTCCTTGTTACTGGCATACCCATGTCATCTTCAATTGCTTGATTTTCTTTATTTAAGGGACTCCATAATGGGATGGTCAGGGGCTCGTTGCCATGGTTGAGTTGCACTTGCCGTTTCTCCCATTGGATGATATAGTTGGTGGAACAAATCTAGGACCTTCCTAGTATCATGCCCTCTTCCATTGTACCTATAGGCATAACAAATACCTTCCCAACCAAGGGATTATTTTTGATGGAGATGGTAACATTTAAAAACCCCACAGTTTGCGTAATTGATAGATACACACTCCGAACCTGGGCATTAGTTTCCTCTAGGCGAGGTTTGTCCCCATAGCGCTACCCAAGTTTCATAAGAAATCAAGTTGTGACTTGATCCTGTATTAATCAAGGCAATGCTCTTTGTTTGATTAACCCTTTGTAGAGACATGTACACTTAGGCATGCAAGTTCAATATCCAAGTCATCATCTTCAAGCAATGTGAGCGAATACATGTTTACCTGTAGCATTCTTCCCTAGAGTCTCTGTTTTATTTTGGCTTCCCTTGCCTTGGCTTCCACTTGTGCTTGTTTGATTTTTTCTTTTTCTAGCTGTTTCTTTTGTTTCAAAAGATGCTCTTGTGCAAGCATTTCTTGGGTTAGGGGTCCATAATACTTTTTTAGCGTGATTCCGTTGATATAACCCTCCATTTCTACCCCATCGATACTCTTGATTCTAATTGACCCTTGTGGGGTGGTCTTGGACACTCTAAAGGGTCTTAACCCTTAGTATTGCACTTTCTTTTTCTTGGTGCTTCCAACACCATACACTAAGGCAAGGTCCCCCTTTTTCAAGTTCTTTATATTTTAGGTTATGGTCAAACCAATGTTTCTTTTGTAGTTTCTTGACCATAAGCCCATGCAATGCAATTAGATGTGTTCATTAAGTTTCTCCAAATCAATCAACCTCTTGGCTAACACATTCTATGTGAGCCTTCCTTGTACTATAATGTGCGTAGGCTTGGAACTAAGAACTCCATAGGCATTACCGCTTCGATGCCGTAAGCTAGATGGAAAGGAGTATATCCCATCACTACCTTATACGATGTACGACAGGCCCAAAATTCTACAGTTAACTTGTGCTCCCAATCTGTTTGACTGGCCTCTAAGATCTTGGTCAAGATAGCACATAGAATTGAGCTCTTGCCTTTTTAAGCTTAGAAGCCACAATTGATGCTCTGCTTCAACTATCTTAATGTTAACCTCCAGTTCCTCAGATGTGGGAAAGAAGATTTGACCCGTTTTAACAACATTTTCTTTGTCTCACCTAACCCGAGGAGTCATTCCACTAAGTCTCAAGGTGTTAGTGTTAGTGTTCCTAAGGCCAGACGTTAGGGCTGTAGGTGTTGTTAAGTCCTGTTTTGGAATGTGTCTTGTGCTCATTTGACAGACCATTATCCACAAATTGAGCTTTGTCTTCTGTGCTGGGTTGGAGATCAAAGAATCCCCTGAATATATCAAAGAATCCATTGGATTTCGTAGGAGAAGTGGGTTTCCCTTTCTCTCCACGTTCGCAGTACCTTAGTCCCTTTTCCGTGGATTTTTCACTACTGGTTTTTGCAAGCGGTCAGATTTCTCCAAGCTGCAACACTCAATTGAGTGCTTTACTGAACGACTTGAACCAATGCTTTTCTGGTAGGAAGGTCCTAGGTAATTAGATACAGTGTTGTCAGGGTGTTGTCATCAGGGATAGGGTCGTCTCCTATAAGTTTTCCTAACCTCAAATGTATGAGAAAATAGTTCAGCAGGCCAACTCACTACCTTAAATTTTATGGTCGGTTGTCTGTCAGAAGAACGACATTTCATGCCGTGAACTGGTTCTCACGTCGTGAACAGCTTGTGTTTCACGCCTTGCAATTTCAAGCTAGATTTGCAGTAACTTGAGTCGGGGAGATTACAATAGTGCACTTATGACCCTCTCTTGCCCCTGATTTGACAATCCTTCATCAATCTGTGAACTCGACCTATCTCACGTTCATAAGATGGCAGATGTATTTCACATTGTGAAATGCAGATGCGTTTCACGTCATGAAATGTACCTGTTTCACGAGATAAGATTTTTTAAGTTTCCTTGTGTCAGTCGCGTCACTAAGATACACTAACTTTAGTAAGACAATCCTGAGATTTTCGATCTCATGTTGTGAAATGCAGATGCGTTTCACGTCGTGAAATGCTTTCCTCCACTTTCACACGTTGGTCGAGCCAATAGAATGATTTTTTTCAGTGATTTAGAGTTTGATTTCCCTGGCCAATGAATCCAAAATAGTCGTGCCTAGCAAAAGGAATATAATGCAAGTCACAAACATAACCAATGGCTCCTTATTTTTGTGATTTTTTTTAAAGAATAGAAAAAAGAGTATCACTAACTTTTAATCACGATAGCAAACTTGGTGATAAAAACAACAAAATCAGAAGTAAACCCAAGTGTTTCATTTCCTCCAAGCATACTTCAACTCACAGCTAGTGGGAGCTAGAGCTCTACGAAGATGGAAGAAACAATGGTGGTTTCCCTAGCAGCAGTGCCAAAAATGTTATGGCCTACTGCACCTCCCAAGAGAACTCCACATATTCACCAATGGAACAAGCAATAGACAACAACCGTCATAGGGTACTTACCAATGTTTCAAGCTCACGTCCCTTGAGGCTCTCCAAGCTTGTTTGTAGAAGCTCCAATCATCCGATCTCCACCTCCACTCTGTCACCATGGATTCGCTCACACCACAACCGTCGTACGAGGGTACTTATGAATGTTCCAAGCTCACGTCCCTTGAGGCTCTTCAAGCTTGCGTGTAGAAGCTCCAATCCTCTAATCTCCACCTCCACTCTGTCAGTGGCGTGGAGTCGCTCACACCACAATGTAAGGCAATCGTCCTCTCACTCTCCCACACCCAAGCATAGAAGAGGCACATGCACTAGAGTACACACACACACTCTCTCTCTCTCTCTCCCACACCCAAGCATAGAAGAGGCACATGCACTAGAGTACACACTCTAGTGCATGCACATGCACTAGAGTATACACTCTCTCTCTCACACTCTCCCACACCCAAGCATAGAAGAGGCACATGCACTAGAGTATGCTCTCTCTCTCTCTCTCTCATACACAAGACAAGACAAGACCTCTCATAGCACATAGGGGTATTGTTTCTTTCCATTATGAGAAATCACCTTATATACAACTGGCCCTTATTCAGACTTGGGCACCCAAAACTTACTAACTAAAGCCTTGGTTGGCCAGTATCTCATAATGTACAACCTTTATAGTGCCTGTTACATAACACTTATTAATATCCTCAATGGGAGGAGCATCTTTGTTAATCCAAAATGGGATTAACACCTTGGAATTGGATGTGTTGCTTAATTGTTTGGCTTTTGCATGTGCAAACTATTTAAAATGGTTTTTGCTATTCATGAGGGACCCATTGGCTCCTCTTTTGGATATGATGACCTTTAAGATTGAAGAGAGTCAATACTTTATCAATTCTTCCATGGCATCCCCTCTTTCCTGGGCAGGGGTTAGATGAAGAGGCTTGGTAGAATGTAATGGAGGGGCCTGCCTCTCGAGTAGATGCATAGGCAATGGGACCTTTGGCATTCATGGTGGGTACATAAAACCTCGAGGGAGATTGTATGCAATGTGCATTTTAGAGAATCCCTCTCGTGAGTGATTACCCTGATTTCCAGAGACGTGTGGACAAAGGAAGCTCTTTCCTTACATGCCAGCACATGTACTTACATGTTATGGGACTGAATCAAAATGAGAACATGTTTATGCATCAACCTGTCCTCCTAAAAAATCAGTGCTCTCTTGAAGGAGAAACCATATCCTTGAATCCTAAAATCATCTCTAAGTGCCTTTTTGCTCCCCTCAAGGGGGCTAATTTGCACTTCTTGTTTTCTTGCGGGATTATGCTATTCATTACTTCCAATTTTGTAAACCCTTCCCTTATTGATATATTAATCTTAACTCTCCAAGATGTAAATATTTGACTCTAAAAAATGTAAATATTTGAATTTGCCCAAACATAACCTTTCTATCTTTGTTTGACTCTGAAAATGTAAATAGCATCAAACACAACCTTTCTATCTATGTTTCACTCTAAAAGATGTAAATATTTGACTCTACAAGGTGTTTAGCATGCCGAACACAATCTTTCTATCTTTGTTTTGACATATTTGAGTGCTAAAGGTATTTCGTTTTTGCAAAAGTGTCTTTTATTTGAGTGCTAACACAATACCGCCACATAAAGATCTCAATCTCGTAACATACTAAGCATATCAAGATCACATGTAGCCATTCGGATGATGCACACACCATATGCATCTCAAAGACTACATGGTGGGGACAATACCAACCATATAAAAGATCACATGCAACCAGCTCCCAACTCTTATACAAATCATATAGACCAGCTCCCATATAAACCATATAAAAGATCACATGCAACCAACTCCCATATAAACCATATAAAAGATCACATGCAACCAGCTCCCATATAAACCATATAAAAGATCACATGCAACCAGCTCCCAACTCTTATACAAACCATATATACCATATGGACCACACAAAGACTATACTAAGAACTAAAGAGCACATGGGGCCCATTCCAATAATGCATATATCTTATGGACTATATAGAATAGACAAGAACAATACCACCACACAAAAAAACATGCAACCCATTCCAACACAATATAGAACAATACCACCACACAAAAAAACATGCAACCCATTCCAACACAATATAGAACAATACCACCACATAAATATCACACGCAACCCATTCCAATAATGTACATACCATATGGACCATACATATAATGCTCAAATCTCATTCATAACACGTATATTGAGACCAATTACAAAGCACATTTATGGCCACACAGGCAGACCACATAGTGTATAAAGGCCACAGGGAATATATGGACCATCTTTGCTATATAAACCACAAGGAATATATGGACCACTATGCTATATAGACCACAAGGAATAATGGCCCACCATACACAAGTGATCTCTACTTAGACCATATAGACCACATAACATACCACACTAACTACATAATAGATCACACATGGAATGTGCTAAGATCAAATGAATCCCATTCTAACCATACATGCTAGACTAGGATGATACTCAACATATAAAGATCTCAAGCAGCCCATGTTGATGTATACCCCACATGGAGCATATCGACCATACAGGCCACATGGACCATAAGGACAATACATGCTACACAAAGATGACATTGAGTATATAAACATATCAAGAAGCTTGCTATAACTATGTGAGGACCATATCAACTATACTAAGCATTGAAAATATGTAGGGGAGAAGAGAGCTTGAGATCTTGCAAGCACACACACACTCACACAAACCCTAGAAGAGAACACACAAGGTGAGAGGCTGAATATTCTTCATCTTCTTCACACAACAAAAGAGGTCTACAAAGAAGATAAAGTGACTCACACACATAATAGAGTATATACAAGCGGTCCATAATGTGAACACACTAAGAGGAGTAGGTAGATGTGGACTAGTCAATGTAGTCCAGTTGTAGAATTTCTGGCGAAGATATGTTGGTGCCAGCTACCAAACCCTCCAGTGATGTAAATGTGAAACAGTCATGCAAGCGCCTTGTGAGTGTCAGTTCATGTTGAGCTTGACATCTCAACACTCCCCCTCAAGCTCAACTCCATCTCATGAACTCCAAGCATATCTCAAAATCTGCGGAGCTTCTCAGCTCCCAAGGCCTTCGTGAAGATGTCAGCAACTTGATCCTGTGTGTTGACATAGGCCAAGTCAATGTCGCTAGCCAAGACTCTCTCCTTGATGAAGTGGTAATGTACCTCAATGTGTTTTGTCCACCCATGGAAAACTGGGTTCCTGGCCAACTATATACTGCTAAGATTGTCACAATATATGACAACCTTTCTCTCCACATGCAACTCCAAATCAGTAACAAGTAGCTTGCATAACCAAGCTACCTCACACGCTACCACTGCAGCTCCTCTGTACTCTGCATCTATACTCGACGACAAGGCAACTGTGGGCTACTTCTTGCTGCTCCATGTCACATTAGCACTCCCCAATGAAAACATAAATCCACTGGTAGATCTCATGTCTGAGATGCTAACGCAATCTGCATCTATGTACCCATATAGCTCCAATGGTACACTTGCTGCATAAAACAATGCATAATCAATAGTGGCCCTCAAATACCAAAGTGTGCATCAGAGCTTGAGCTCTTTCAAGTACACACACACTCACACAAATCTTAGAAGAGAACACACAAGGTGAGAGGCTGAAAATTCTTCTTCTTCTTCACACAACAAAAGAGGTCTACAAAGAAGATAAAGTGACTAAAACACATAATAGAGTATATAAAAGCAATCCATAATGTGAACACGCTAAAAGGAGTGGGTAGATGTGGACTAGTTAGTGTAGTCCAGCTGTAGAATCTCTGTGTGGTGGGCGAAGATATGTTGGTGCTAGCTACCAAACTCGCTGTGATGTAAATGTCGAACGGTCATGCAGGCGCCTCGTGAGTGTCAACTCATGTTGAGCTTGACATCTCAACAAGCATGTCGAGACAACATTGACCATACAGGCCACATGGAACATATGAATAATACATGTTACACCATGATGACATTGAGTATATAAACATATCAAGAAGCTTGTTATAACTATGTGAGGACCATATTAACTATACTAAGCTTGTCGAGACAATGTTGACCATGTGAAGATCATTAACAACCCATTTTAAGCCCACCACGTGGACCATGATGAGCACACCATGAGAGATCCAAGCACATGGAGATCACATAGAACACATTTTGCCCAATATAAATCACATGGACTATATAGAGCATACCTAAAGGGAGACAAAGCATATTAAGATTACATACTATCAGAATATATTCGTGGTGTATTGATCATATAAAGATTACATACTACCGAACTATATATGTGGGGACCAAGCATATTAAGATTACATACTATCGGACTATAATCGTGGTGTATTGATCATATAGACCACATGGGGACAATGCTAACCACATAAAGATCACATGTCCCAAATATTTCATAGCAAACTGCTTGCTTAGAGACTTCTTCAAACTGGCAATCTTATCCTTTGATTTTTTGACAATAAGCATGTCATCAACATAAAGTATCAAGATGATGAGGGAACCATCGTTCAACCTCGTAGTATATAAGCAGTGAACTTCTTGGCTCCTTACATACCCTTGGGACTGCATGTACTTGTCAAATTTCATGTACCACTACCTTGAGCCCTGCTTTAGGCCATACAATGCCTTTCGTAGTCTACAAACCAATTCTGCCCTCATAGGCTTCTCAGGTTTGATTTCAAAACCTGGCTGTTTCATGTAGACATCCTCATCTAGATCCCCATGAAGGAAAGCCGTCTTCACATCCATTTGGACCAATTCCATGTCCTCAGCAGTGGCTACTAATCCAAGCACAGGATGCAATGTAGTCATCTTGACCACTGGAGAAAAGATCTCGTCGAAATCCACGCCTTTCTTTTGCTTGAAACCCTTAGCAACCAATATGGCCTTATATTTAGGCTCGGGATCTTCTGCCGTGTACTTTTTCTTGTACACCCATTTGCAAGGCAAGGCTTGTTTGCCCTCTGGCAATTCTGTGAGTTCCCAAGTTTCATTAGCAACAATTGAGTTGTACTTAGATTGTTTCACACAGCATGCAGGCTCTCCGCAATCAGTGACCAATAGATAGTCTAACCCTGGCTGAAACTGCTCAAGGGCATGAGAAACACGCGTAGATCTCCTTACTGCCTGACTGCTGGACTTTACTCTCTCTGGAGCAACACTAGCTCTCTCTGGAGCACTCCTTGAATCTCACTCTGTGATATTCAACCTCTTTTACAGGCTATTTGTGCATCTTTGACTCATTAAAGATCACTTGTGAGCTACGAATAATTTTTCTAGATTTCGGGTGCCAGAGACGATAACCCATCTCTCCATCTGCACCATAACCAATGAAGATGCATTTGTGTGACTTGGGGTCTAGCTTGTTTCTAAGCTCTTTGGGCACATGTGAAAATGCCTCGCCCCAAACACACGTAATCTATCATAATTAGGCTGCCCGTTCACACCTCTTGCGGAATCTTGTATATTCCAATGGTGTACTAGGCGACCTATTGATGATATGAACCGCTGTTATAATAGCCTCTCCCCAAAACTCTGGAGGTAAAGTTGCCATAGATAACATAGCTGTGACTCTCTCCTGAACTGTCCTATTCATTTGCTCAGCAACTCCATTGTGAACGGTGTAGTGAACTGCCGTCTAATGCCTCGTTTGCTACAGAAGTCCTTGAACTCAGAGGATATGTATTCTCCCTCGTTGTCGGTGCGCAAGGCCTTTAGCTTCTTGCCTGATTGGTTTTCTACCATAGCTAGGAACTTCTAAAAGACACTAAAGACTTCGTCTTCCTCTTCAAGAGGTAGACCCACACCTTTCGACTAGAGTCATCTATGAAAGTTAGGAAGTATAATGCCCCCCCTAGAGACTTATGCGGCATAGGCCCACATAGATCACTGTGTACCAAATCTAGAGGTTTCCCCTAGAGACTTATGCGGCATAGGCCCACATAGATCACTGTGTACCAAATCTAGAGGTTTCCCCAAATTTCTATGAGGTAAGCCTAGTTTGTTTCTCGTATATGCAGTGCTCACACAAACTAAAATCTGAATAGTTTAACGCAGGGATATAGCCGAAATGCTGTAACTGTTTCATTCCCGTCGGACTCATATGACCAAGCCGGCTATGCCACAACTCAGTAGAAGGCAGCTCGGCTACATAGATAGAGTTCTCTTTTATAGAAGAGACATACAATGAGTACAATGAGCCAGACTTTTGGCCTTTAAGCATGACCAAGTTACCCTTTCTTATCATCCAGGAACCATTGCCAAACACTGTGGTGTAGCCAAGATCATCAAGCTGTCTTGCTGAAATTAAACTCTTAGTGAGCTTTGGCACATGTCTAACACCTCGCAGCAGAAACTCAGTGCCATTATGCATACAAATCTTCACAGCTCCAATGCCACATATGTCAAGCTCTGATAGGAATCACCCAGCTTAACTGAACCATGTGTAGAAGCATAACCGGAGAACCACTCCTTGTAAGGAGTAACATGAAAACTAGCACATGAGTCTATTATCCAATTTTGTGCATAGCATTCATCAAGAGCTAACAACGCCTCTGGTTAAGTCAGGTGAAGACCAAAACATCTGAAGTGGCACGTCAGGGATAACATCAACACGTGGAGACTGAGCTCCTCTATCTTCACACTACTCTGTGGAGGCGAAAAACTCACGACAATGGCTTTACCCTTCTCCTGTTGCAATAAGCGGCAATCTTTCTTCATGTTTCCTTTCTTATGACAGTGATAGCATTCAATGTTCCTCATGTCACATCCACGACTCTTGCTACGTGCATTCTTGCGATCCCGAGAATGACCGCGACTGCCACTACGACCTCTTTGACTTTGATTGTTTCTATGACCACTTCGACTTGCCATATACGCATCACCATGCCCACTAGTGTCAAGAGACTATTGTCTAACCTCCTCTATGAGCAATGCACTAGTAACATCACTGAAAACTAGTTTTCCGCCACCAGGTGCGCCACCAGGTGTGCGGAATTACTTATGGCAGTATTGAAAGTGTCCCATGATGAAGGCAAAGAACATAGCAAGAATATAGCTTTCATTTCATCATCGAAATTCATCCCCTTGGATGTCAACTGAGAGAATACGCTGTTAAACTCATTCAGATGTGAAGTGACACTACTACCTTCTTTCATGTTCAAGCGCATCAGCTTCTTCATGAGAAAAACTTTATTCGAAGCACTTTGCCATCCCAAGCTGAGCATAAAGACTCCCATAACTCTCTGGCAGTGGTCTTGTCCATAATCATAAAGAAGATGGACTCACCAAGATGCAAACGAATAGTCGCCATGGCTCGAGCATCAAGCTCCTCCCACTGATCATCAGTGTACTCCCTCTCTGCGCTCTTTCAATGGAGCTGCAAGTCCCTTGTTGACTAGTACCTCAATGCACTGCTTCCAAATCGTGAAGTTTGTGCCATCAAACTTCTTGATATAATAGTCTTCTTTCTCAAAAGATCCAGCCATAATGACAAGAGCTAACTGCAAGAGGGGGTGACCAAAAAAGTATGGCAAAAAATTCTTGCCAAAATTTCAGCAGAGTCTCCTTTGTACGAGGCTACAAATGTCAACAAAATCTCAGCTGAAAATCAATGCAAAGTGTGCCAAGAACAAGCTAGAGGACTCGTGGGAAAAATCCGACAGTCTCCTCTGTAGTAACGGGGAGCAAAATCTCAACCCAAAACAAGGTAATATGAATGCATAAACTGTCAACAAAGCTCTCTGAGCATAAATAGCATGAAAACTAATCAAATGACTGTCAAGCGTGACTGCCAACTTCAAAGCACCTAGCCCTCTCTATACATAACCTATGGCGGCGAGGTCACGAAATAGGGGATCTCCAGCTACCTACTAGTATCATCGAAGGGATCTCCACATCTGAGAATCCCCCAGCTTAAGAAAACCTCACGCAGGGCACAAGACAAGACTATAGCTCAATCTAAAAAAAAAGACCTATCTTCCAAACCGAGTCTCAGATAACTGCCAAAATCAAGCCACTAGTGGCTCCACAAATGACGTACAAGGCAGTATCCGCAACTCAACATACAAACTACGAACTATCACTGCAAGATGCAGGACATGCGCTCAAACAGGCACCACTGAGATGCAAGCAATGGTCTGGACTGAAGTGAGCTCCCTGCGGGGAGTAATACCACTCTCAACAGAGCACAAGCACTCTCAAAGTGCTAACACGCATAAATCATACGCATAAACTCCCACTAGAGCTGATACTAAGAAGCTGTCAACGGCTATGCATCAATCTCTCTGACAAAGCACAGAAATAAGCTATAGAACACCTATATGGAGCAAATCAGTGCTCCCCTTGCAATCTTGTAACCTCTACCTGCTAGCTGCTCACAGAAGATACTAGCTCAATCACAATAAGCATACATAGAGCATTCAAACGCTCTCGAACCTATATGCAATACCAAAATAGCAGAAGACATGCTGTAGAAGAACACCTGGGAGGAAAAAATCAGCCCTTTGTGTACTTGTGGGAGCAACAAGTGCTATGGCAGCACTCACAATCGAAGAAGAAAAATAGATCTGTGAACCTGTGTGAAATCGATCTGCTACGTAGACACCATGTGAGAGTAGACTTATAACAGTAGAGACAAAGCAGGCGATGGGCTGATCAAATAAGGTTGAAATCAGCCTTGGAAGAGGTAGGAAGCAGCCAATGTGTCACATAGGCCGTAACGCCTGTGATGACCGACGGCACCGGATGGCTGAGGATGTGGCCATCCGGGGTTCAGTGGGAGAGGAAGAATGATTTGGGACATATGTTTCGGTGAAGCTGTTCCCGTAGAGGGACACACGAGACTTGATGACCGCGGCCTTTTACGGCTCCAAGCGGATAACTGTCAATTAATTTTTTTATGAGTTGCAGGCACCTTTCTCTCGGATCGGAGCATCCCGGAGTAGCGACGCCTGTAGAGGCTGCGATCGCAGGGCAACACAAATCGGCAGTCTCGTCTCGACGAGACAGTCATAGAGGCGACCGTAAGGGGGGTGACTATTCTCTCTCCACCACTACTCATTTTATTAGCGTTTTTGTAATTTCTGAGTTCTCGCATTTTTATTTGTGCAAGAATTAAAATATGTCTGCTAGGCGTAGTGTGTCCCCACCGCCTTCTACTTCTCTAGGGTTTTCAAGTCTCTTGTCCTCGGTCGTGGGTCTGACCCCGACCGAATTGTCAGGCCGTATATGCCCGACCGTTGTCCAGTCCAGAGTGTGCTCGTCGATCACGCATGATCTGCCAGCGCCCTCCTCGTCTGTTGACCCCGCCTTAGGACCCAGCGAGCCCGCAGCGGCCGCAGTAGCAGATGACCCCTTTCTGGCCAATGAGCCAGATGACATGAACACCGACGTCGTTGAGGAGACCGAGGAGGACCTCTTGGAATATGACGACAATGATTATGACCTATTGGACCCTACCGACGTCCTGACAGAGAGACAAAGCTCTCTAGTGGACTTTAAATATCTTAATGCAAAATTGAACACAATATGGGTAAAGTCCAGGAGGCTGACTTAGTCACGATGCTTATAGAGCATCTCCACACGGTTAGACGCACTGACAGCCGCCTCAACTAGTACTCCGACTCCTCGTGGTAGACGAGGTCCTACGGCACGGGTGAGCGTAGCCTCGCCGGTGGTTACAGGAGTGCAGGCCGATGTGCCTACGAGGTCGTCCATAGAGACAGCTTTGTCGTCATTGAAAGACTTGAAGCCACCTAGTTTGGTGGCGAGGAGAAGGAGAGAAACAAGGACTCGGTCAACATGTTTCTAGTGAAGTGGTCAGACTTGCACGCGCTGTGACAGCAGCCTAGCTCATAGAGGCTATCATTAACCGGGGGCAAAGCATACAAGTGGTGGATGAGTTTGACAACTCATCTTGCCACTTGGACGGAGTTTGAAACAATGTTTCAAACAAAGGGGTTTTGCCTGTTAATGAGGCGAAGAGAAGTTGGGAGTTATGGGACAAGTGCTCGATGGAGAACAAATCCATGACTCAGTACATCTCAGACTATAGGGAGATAGTACTCAAGCTAAAGGGGATCGATGCATTCCAGACATTGCGAGGCTTTAAAAGAGGCCTCAAAGATGATTACCTTGAGTACGTAGGGCCCTTACAGCCTAAAGACTTAGCAGAGGCAATTAAGTATGCGCAGATATTTGATGACATCAAGCGCCGTAGTGCGCGTGGTGGTTCGATCAAGGCCGAGGGTAGTGAGAAGAGGAGGTCACGCCTTAAAAGAAAAGGGTTTCTTAGTGATAAGCAGGGGGATAGGATGGACCAGGGAGGACATAATGGTCATTGGTCTAAAAAACTGCGACCATCCAGGAAGAAAAGAGACAGCGAAGTCCAAAAGAAAGAGCAGTATATTAAAGCGCGAAAGGAAAATTGATGCTTTAATTGCAACGATGTAGGGCACACGAAGGCTGAGTGTCCAAAGCTTAAAGCCAGCATGAGTGGCAACGAGCCCAAAAGAGATGGTAAATCCTCTAGGCAGTTGCATAGGTGGCCGTAGAGTCACAGTTTTTATCGATGATGGAGCTAGCCACAACTTCTTGAACTCGTTAGTCAAGAAGTTGGGGTTGACTGAGACCCAAAGCGATCATGAGTATACTGTTGGCCTACCCAACGGGTATGACAAAACGGTATGGAATACCGTAGTATTGGGGGTCCCATTATCTATGCAGGACTACGAGGCTCCGCTTGACTTTCAGGTCATGCACTTAGCCAAAACAGACGTATATATAGGCAGGGAGTGACTGTATGGCTTGGGTCCTAGTCTAGCTCGGAGTTACCTATATAATACGCTACGTTTTGAGCATGGAGGTAGAGTCATTACCCTGCAGGGCGATCGTACTGTCCCCACCACACCACTTATTTCCTCCATGGAGCTATGCACAGCGGTCCGCAGAGGCCAGATAGTAGAGGTATATGCTTATTACCCTCTTTTAAATTCTATTTCCGTAGATGAAACTATAGATGATGTTTGTGTAGACAAACAAGGAAAACAGATTGGACGACACCCACTATTTGGAAAACCTGTTTGGCATGCATGCGATTCAAACAAGAAAAAATCCAAGGCGAAAGAGACATTAAAGAAAAAGTACATAGATACTTTAATGAATTTATTAGAGGAATTTCAGGATGTTTTTCCTGATGATTTGCCAGATGGCTTACCACCATCTAGAGAAGTAGACCATGGCATCGAAGTTATGCCAGGATCAAAACCTGCTTATAGATTAAGCCACTCCGAGGCACAGGAGGTGGAAAAACAATTGATAGAATATTTAAACAAAGGCTTTATTCGGCCTAGTTCAAGTCCGTGGGCATCGCCTATTCTTCTGGTAAAGAAGAAAGAAGGATTTATGCAGATGTGCATAGACTATAGGGCTCTTAATCAGATAACAATTAAGAACAAGTATCCGATGCCACGCATGGATGAATTGTTTGATCAACTCTATGGATCGAGATACTTTACACCAAACCACACCAACCAAGCCAGTACCTATCCAATCGATGAAGTTGGTTTGGCAACCAAACGGGCAGGCAAATCCCCTCCTCCGCAACTAAATCCTACGGACTTTCCCACATCCAACCCATGGGCACCCAAAAGCTCAGTTCGCCCAACCCTTTCCCCCAACAACGGAGCCTTGACCCACGATGCTCCACCCATCCCCTCAACTTTGTCACCCACCTTAGGAGCAGTGCTATAAATGGCTAAGCTTATCCAACCACTCAAAGATAAACTCAAAGGTAAGCTCACACATCTAGCCATATGGGCCACTCAATACAAAACCCTCTTTAGGGGTGCTAATTAATAAAGACATGTAAGTCCTCACCAACATAAATACATGTAAGTCCTCACCAACATGAGGCCTCCAAAAAAAAAGAGTCTCTACGTGATTAGGATCTAAGTGATTAGGACCACAGGCACACCTTTTACCCTCGATACCTACAATTCTCACTAGGCTCTGTCATATGCACAAACACTGCACGAAGCCTCATCATCGACAGCCATCCATGTACATCTCTGGATGCGGGGACCATGGTGGACGCAAGCCTGGTCATTGGTATGACCCATTGCCTCGATCTTCTAAATCACCCCCGCTTCACCTAAATAACTATGCTTCATGCCTAATCAGTCCTACCCTTAACTTCTTATTTGGCTCCACATGTCTAGATCTCCACCATCGACTACCACTCCTATCACCATTGGATCCAATGACTGAACAAGAGAGCCCACAAAAGAAAAAGAGAGAACACTGCGACCCTATAACTCAACATTCATGGGAGCCAAGATACCCATCACGGTGTCTTGACAAAGATGCTAGAGCTTCATGAACATTGCCATCGCCATACAGCATCTTGGAGTGCAAGTAGTTTCAATGCACGTTGCCTCCTTGTCCCTCAGGAATTTCCCCCTCTCCACTTGCTTACTAACACCATTGTTTTACTAACCCCTCCTTCATCACACCACCTACCACTTGGATACTGCTCATTAAGTATTCCATGCTAGTCTTCTCATTCAAGTAGTTTCAATGCACGTTGCCTCTCCCTCAGGAATTTCCCCCTCTCCACTTGCTTACTAACACCATTGTTTTACTAACCCCTCCTTCATCACACCACCTACCACTTGGATACTGCTCATTAAGTATTCCATGCTAGTCTTCTCATTCAAGTAGTTTCAATGCACGTTGCCTCTCCCTCAGGAATTTCCCCCTCTCCACTTGCTTACTAACACCATTGTTTTACTAACCCCTCCTTCATCACACCACCTACCACTTGGATATTGCTCATTAAGTATTCCATGCTAGTCTTCTCATTCAAGTACTCCGACTTCTCTAAATGAGGATGTCCCACCACAAAGGCAACAAAATAGAAAAACACCAAAAATAAAATAAAGAGCACTACTAGGCACATTCAAAAAAGCAAACTCATAAGAGCCCATACGGCTAGCTCGATAGTTAATCTCTAGTAGTCCACTAACTTCTTTCCATCTTAGTAACTCCCCCACCCCATCTCATTTCCGGAGAGACAATCTCGGAACCAACCAAGTGCGACACTTCCTTGCATGCCTTGATGCTTCGTGCGAGCATGAAAAAGTAGATTCCTCACAACAACTGCCATTGCACTTTGACTGTTAGTGTAGATAGGAGTGGAGGATTATCCATACTACATAGATCAATTAATAGGCATATAAGCTATACACATTGAACTATAGTTGCAAATATTACCATGTACTTAGCTTCATAACTAGAAGTGGCCACACAGTAGGCTATTTCTTGCTAAGCAATATGCATGAAATCCTCACCAGCTTTGTGAACATAAAGTGTGCTCTTTGTTAAACTATTGTTGAAGCTCAAGTGAGCATGAATTTTCTTGTACCATGCCCATGGTACCTATTTTTCAGACCATACAAGGCCTTACTCAAATGACATACCTTGCCCTTTGAACCCTCTTAAACAAAACGTGGAGGTTGGGTAACATAGATTTCTTCCTATAAATCCCCATTTAGAAAAGCTATTTTGACATCCAACTAATGCACCCTATACTAATGCAATGACCATATGGTAGCCATACATGAAGTGGGCGTAAAGGTTTCTTCATAGTCAATCCCTTGCTCTTGGGCATATCCATTTGTGGTTAGCCTTAGATTGTAGCAATCCAATGCTACCATCTGATTTGCATTTAAGCTTGTGAACCCACTTAGTGCCTACGGAACGCTTGCCCTGCGCGACAGCAAGTCACTCCCAAGTATTATTTTATAAATTGAATTCATTTTTAATTGCATGGCATCTATCCAATGCTCACTTTTTGAAGCATCTTCAAAAATAAACAACCTCCTCATTTCATGTTGTAGCTATGAGTGCTTGATCAACAAAATAGTCATGTACATGGTGTGACGGCATGGTGGCAAGAGTAGCTAATCCTGCTCTACCAAGTAGAGGAGTGGACAATTTGTTGTCCCACAAAGTATCTTAACAACCATTTTGGGGCTACTTTGGCCTCCTTGATATAGCAACTTGTTCTTCTGCCACTACATCACCAACATCTTCTTGATCAATGGGATGAAACTCATGCTAGTAATTTTGGGTGTTCGAGCCTCAATAGGCTGATTCACATGGTTCGAATCCAATGAACCACTTTGGAAAAAAGGTAACAAAGAATACATCTTGTGGACCCATAGTGGGCTATGATTTTCATTCTAACAAGGGCTGCGAGATGAGTATTCCTTGTGATGAATACCCATCCCAGCTGATTATTAAATGGCTCGAAACCTCCAGAAAATGAAATCGCTAAAGAGAGAAAATGGGGATTTTGGCTTCCAAGACAAGCATGTAGAACTCATGTGTGGCTCGAGGAATCAATTGTGCATGCTTATGGGCTACCCACCACTGCTGGAAAATACAGCAAAAAGTCCTTGAACTCAGCCCCAAAACATGGCTGAAAATAGCCCTCACATACATGCACTGCTCTCACTCTTATCTCCCCAAAATGCACTCCAATCTATAGCCGATAGAGAGGCCAATAACCTACTGTGTATACCTGTAAAAATGCCCTAAAAATGGCTACAAATCAGCCCCAAATCATGCGCAAAACAGCCCTCAAATGGATGTTGTACTAGCCCCTGCACAAGCTGAAAAATGTGCCTCAAATCTCCTACAATAGTGCCCTCTGCAGCCCACCCAAAGTGTGGGCAAAGTAGGAAGCTCTCCAATGTCCGCAACCTCGGTGCTCTGATACCACTTGTGAGTGCGTAGGTGCGGTGTGTGCGAGTGGGAGTGCAGTGAGGAAGGTGCAGGAGAGGAGAAGCATGCTCTAGGGTTTGGTGGAGCTACAATGAGGATTACACTCACTACACCTTATTCTTCATTATGACCAAAGAATGTAGATAGGGTTAGTAACGGTTAGATGGGCGGGCGTCTGGCCAATTGGCCTGAACCCTTACAGATGGGCGGGCGTCTGGCCAGTTGGCCTGAACCCTTACAGATGAGCCATACTCTCCCCACGAAAATTGATGCACATCCCCTTCACTTGCCCAACGTACCTCTTAGCTCTTAGGAGGCACTGTTCTATTTGAAAGTTCCTCCTCATCCACAACACATTGGGAAGCAATATTGTCATAGGGTGAAGGTGGAGATCCCCATTTCTCAATTGTGTCATTAAAACTTAGAACCTATCGAGCATCTTCAATGCTTGGCTTAGAGGTGGATTGATCCTAGAAGCATCCCAGAGTAAAAGTTGGCATTGTATTGGTTGGCGACCTTGGGAGCAATAAGCTGGAGGAGTAGCAGCCCAAGGGTGACAGCCTCCATTGATGAAACCCAAGTCTATGAAGCCATCATAGATGGCAGGTTGGGAGAGCCAATATTATGGAGGAGGCAAGCAAGAAATTATTGGGGCTTCACATGACCGACACAACTCCCTTTGCCATCAGAGTGGCTGACCAAAGAGAAGTCATGTCTCTGGGAATGGTAAGGTTTGTCCAAGTTACCTAATTGATGTTCTATATTATTATTTCTGTCTTGGACTTGCCCCCAAGACTTGCCCCTAGCCAGAGAAGCATACATTCTATTGATAGGTAAGCTCGAGTGGTGCATGGCGATCACCACCATTTGATGACATAGATTCTTTATCCTTGTGATGAATTGCATCATTACTTTTACTTCATTCTTTATCCTTGTGATGAATTGCATCATTACTTTTACTTCATTGCTTCTCCACTAAAGAGTTTCTCCAAAGCTACCCGATTTTCAAGGTTTTGCACCCTTGTCTCATTAGTGGTCTCATATGGATTTCTTTCTTAGAATCAATCAAGCTTTCGTAACTATAGATACATCCTAAATCTAACATAATCATTGATTGTAATAATAAAACACAAAGAATATGCATCCCTCCTCCTCTATGCCAAGATTAGAGTAGGACCAATGTGATTGTTTGAGTTAGATCTGATATATAGCAACTAGCATCCCATCCACCCCACTAATTATCCCATAACTCATATGAAGATATAAATACCTTCATCTCAAATTTCTAGAGACTTTGATTGGCACCATAAGCTTTCCTTTATTGCCATTATTGACAAATGGTGGTGGCCATGCTTGAGGTGCTACACTTTTTATTAGTTGAGTCATTTCTCTAAATCTACTTCACACAACGACTTCCTATAAAGCCTTTTCTCGCGCCCAAGCTCTAATACTATATAACAAGATACAACTTGTGTGTTAACACAAATAGTAAGACCTTCACTGAACAATAACCCAACAAAATGAAATGGATAATAGTTTTAAATTACTATGCAAAAAATGATGTTACAACTCATGGTAACTGACTTCCACCCATGCACTTTTGTGAGAGAGCTTAGATGGTGATCCAAAAGGGCACTAAAATGGAGGAATGTATGCACTGTGAAAGAAGGGCATACATAGTAGTATAGGTATACATATCAAAACTGATAATCTGAATATGATGGAAGCTATTAAACCTATATATATGTAATACCCAAGATGGTTGTAAGATCCATCTTCCCAGTAATAAATTAAATTGGGTGTGTAAATTATTATAAATGTGTAAAGTATTTGTAAAAGTCTCATAAATAAATTAGAAGAAGTATTTTTAAAGAAAAATTAACAAGATTTGTATGCTTAAATTAATGAGTACACCCTGTGTGTGCACTATTAATGAGAGAAACCCCTATGTATGCACACTTACAATTAATTTAGGTCAAATAGAAAAATGGTAAAATTAGTTAGCAAATAAAAATTAATTGGGTTAGTGCCAATATTTAATCAAAAGTATTGAGGCTAAAATTGTAAGGGTTCACATGAGAAAATAAATTAATAGGTCTATTGTACGTGGGTGCACATTAATTTAATTTGTAAGGTAAAGGGTTAATTTTCCTAAGGTTTAGAAAACCATGGTTTACCTAAAAGTAGGTCGATTTTGGTTAGGTGAGGTTATAAGGAGCGCAGCCGATGGGAAAGATATGCGCTTGTCTAACAAAAGCTTTCAATCTCTACCAAGCGCACTATTCGTCTCAACGCTTCTCCCTTGTGTGTGTATATGTATATATATATATACACACATGTATATAGATATATATAATTAAAGCAGAGGAATTTTGACAACTGGGGTGTATAGCTCAGCGGTAGAGCAATCGGCTGCAGTCCGATAGGTCACCGGTTCAACCCCGGTTGCGCCCTTTGGTCTGCCAGACAGATGTTTGTACCTCCCCAATCGAGCCCTTCTCTCCTATTTTGTTGGGCAAGATATCTGTCTTATGCAACACAACACATCTTTGAGACCTTTTCTCTTTTTTTCTATGGTTTTTTTTTTTGGGCAACGAATCTAAGATATCTTTGGCGGCTATCTTTGTGCCATACTACCTTTGTTATGCCAGACAGATCTTTGGCATGTTCCTAGTAGGGTCCCAATCGAACCTTTTCTCATGTTTTCTATGGTTTTTTTTTGACAACGAATCTAAGATATGTTATGGCGACTATTGTTGTGCTATGCATAACTCTCTCTCTCTCTCTCTCTCTCTCTCTCTCTCTCTCTCTCTCACACACACACACACACACACACAACACACACACACACACACACACACACACACACACACACAGTGTTACTAGACACCGAACGAACATAACCGAGAAAGCCCCAAACTCGAGCGACTGCAAAAACCATATTGTGCTTTAGGTGATGGATCCCCACATCTATCCAAACCATCGAGTCTTGATATAACTTCTGAATGTATTGACATATATTGCATCCATCCAAACCATCGGGTTGCTTCCCAAATTTTTTTCCACGCCATTAGCCATGGGATTGTTAGGCAAACAAGAGAAGAGGGAGAGAAAACATGGCTTACCTTAAAGAAGGAGGAGCCAGTCGTGAAGGCAATGATGGCAATGGCGATGGCGCTTAGATGAAGGTGCCCTGTTGAGTCTGTAAACAAGAAGAAGATAGGGC
The DNA here is from genome assembly GCF_041138505.1 of Cibotium barometz. Taxonomy (NCBI): domain Eukaryota; kingdom Viridiplantae; phylum Streptophyta; class Polypodiopsida; order Cyatheales; family Cibotiaceae; genus Cibotium; species Cibotium barometz. The sequence goes on along the minus strand of NC_141078.1, from coordinate 1,115,223 downwards.
AAAGGGAAAGTAGCAAGTTATAAAAATTTGGGAAGCAACCTGATGGTTTGGATGGATGGATGCAATGTCGTGAAGGCAATGATGGCAATGGCGCTTAGATGAAGGTACCCTGTTGAAGAAGATAGGGCAAAGGGAAAGTGTCTGCAACAAGAAGAAGATAGGGCAAAGGGAAAGTAGCAAGTTATGAAGATAGGTTTGATTCAAACTATGAAGGTAGGGTTGT